>NC_054378.1:128314396-128386896 GCF_017654675.1 Xenopus laevis | reverse complement strand
TCTGAGCGACACTTTTATGCAGAACAGAAATTACATGTTTTCATTACAATTCTATTCTTGTTGGTAGGATGACCTGACAGGTGACCGAAGGGTTAACTATTGGAGCCCCCTAGGGTGGAGGGCCCTGCTAATTTATAGGGGTCCTGTGATGTCTGATGGAGGCCCTTTAAAGAATTAACATATAAAGTATATTCAGTACTGATCATTTCCTGAAACCTTTAATTGTATATATATATATATATATATATATATATATATATATATAAAGACCAAATTCTGGTGCACACATAACAATTGTTACTGCCTAGGTGCTGGTTATAATAGATCATAGATAAAGCATCAAGAACCGCACTCACAGGACTTTAGAAGGTGCAAAACCAAAAACTATTTATTTCAACGTTTCGGCTATTCACTTAAGCCGTCATCAGGAAGTGATGACGGCTTAAGTGAATAGCCGAAACGTTGAAATAAATAGTTTTTGATTTTGCACCTTCTAAAGTCCTGTGAGTGCGGTTCTTGATGCTTTATATATATTTATATATATATATATATACCAGTATATATATATACTGGTAAAATACAAAAATTTTTTTCATTTACCTTGAATTGGTCTGGACTTTTTTGTTATATATATGATTTGTCCATGCAAATGGACTAAGTCACGGACGGGTTGAGTGCTCCACTCTATTTTTGTACAAATATATTATGTGATTTTGAGTGTTGAGACAGAACCCATGTCCCAATGTCATTGTGAGAAATAATGCTTGACAAAGGGGCGGGAGCTCCGAAACGTTGCATGTTTGCATGACCACTTGTATACTGGTAAAATACAAAAAATTTTTTTCATTTACCTTGAATTGGTCTGGACTTTTTTGTTATATATATATATATATATATATATTGAAGTTGTGGACAGCACTCCATCTAGGAACAATACCTAGGTGCACGGTAAGAAAGCATATATATATATGAAAAGAAAGACCAGCAACACCAGGATTTTGCCAAAATTGAAAAAGTGTTATTGCATATGTATCCGACGTGACGTTTCGATCCCCTTTGGGACCTTTCTCAAGGTAACACATGTGCCAAACAATTCACCACATATATACCCCTCCCCTCATTAATTCATACAGGAAGTGACTCAATTCCCATTTTACATCTTAGTTAAACAAGTGCATAATATATGCAAAGTATAAAGTGCTTGTTATGTGCAATATTAAAGTGCTTCATATATGCAGTATAAAGTGCAATAACTTATAAATAGTACTTCTAAAAAGTGTATAAGTGCATATAGTATTGCAACATAAAACATCTAAAAACATATCATTCATAAGAGAAAAGTGCCCATAATACAAGCTAAATAATGAATTCATTTATAATACCATTGTGGCCCAAATATAACATTAAATATATCATTAAATATATCGCTCTAGGGCCCACAAATAGAAACATCAATAAACAGTTAAATTGCTTGTGAAACTTCACTAATGGTTGCTATTGACTCATCTTAATGATAAAAAACTACTATATTGCAGATAAGTATTTAACCCTTTGGGAGTCACACTGTCCAGTTCATGAGTCCAAAAAGCTTCCCTCTGTAGCAAGAGACGATAAACATCCCCACCTCTCGGTGGTATTGGAACATACTCAATGGGCATGCACTTAAAAGATGCAATCGGATGTTTAGCCTGCAGCCAGTGTTGTGCCACCGGTTGCTTCGATATGTCCTGTTTTCTAATATCCTGCTTGGGCTTTGGTTCCAGAGCTGCCCTAATTGATGACCGATGCATACTAATGCGTTCCTTTAGTTGTCTGCAGGTTTTTCCGCAATATAGTAGCCCGCACGGGCATTTGATGATGTACACTACATTTTTGGACGTACATGTTAATCTGTGCTTTACTTTGTACGATTTGCCTGTGTGGGGATGAAAAAATTGACTGCCCGTTATAAGTGTACTACACATTGTACAATTGCCACATCTGAAGACTCCGGGTTTGGTCGTCATCGTTCTAGGAGTGATAGTATATTTATTGACAGGATCTGCTTGCGTAAATAATTCTTTCAGATTCCTGTTACGCTTGTAACCAAAAGTAAAGCCATCACTTACCAATTTGCTCAATTCTGGATCAGTTTCAACAATCGACCAATTCTGCAAAACAGATTGCTTGATTAGTGGTGTGTGGGGGCCATATGTAGTCAAATAGAATAACTTGTCTCTCTCATTCTTTCTAGAATCTTTTTGTTGTCCTTTATTCTGCAACACTGAAAGCCTATCTAGAGATAATGCCCATCCCTGTACTTCATTAATTAAAGATAAAGGATACCCCCTTTCCGACTGCACGGACAAATGCCTTTTCAATGTCAGTTGATAACTATAAGTTCACTCGTTCTCTACGATTACGAGAACATTATGGCCCTAAACAAAAATCACAAGTCTCTGAACAAAGTGATGAACAGTTTAAACTTAAACTGCGCAATAATTTTGACCCCATTACAAATAATACCTCGCTTAAAACTTTCTCCAGGATGCTTAATGGAGCCACAAGGGATATAATGGGCCAGACACATACAAGAGGAAATTTAAATAAAGATGAAAGAGCAGCTCTTGAACGGTTACAGAATAATTCATCTATTATTATCAAGCCAGCTGATAAAGGTGGAGCCGTAGTAATATTAGACTATGTGTATTATCAAACAGAGATTTATTCACAACTGTCTAACAGTAGCTGCTATCAGAAATTGACTTTTGATCCTACTTTAAAATTTCAGGATGAATTACGAACAATATTGAATGAAGCAGTGCTGCATGGATGGATAACGGTGTTATCCATGGTGTGTATATATATATATATATATATACACACATATATTACACAGGTTTGGGATTATCCAGAATGCTCGGGACCTGTGAGGTTATCCAATAAGGATCTCTATACTTTCAAAAAAACAAAAACATTTCGACCTTAATTAAACCTAATAGAACTGTTTTAACACCAATAAGGGTTAAACATATCTTAGTTGGGATCAAGTACAAGCTACTGTTTTATTATTACACTGAAAAAGGAAATTATTTTTGTGAGTTAAGGTTTATTTAGGGATAGTGATGGCAACATAAATACATAGCACACAGGCTGTTTATAACATGGTTAAATGCAGACACACACACACAGCATTTCTGACTTCTGATGAATATTTTGCTGTTAGAACAGAAAGACTTAAGATTTATTTTCAGCTATTAACACTTTCACTGTCCCCTCCATAACAGTCCGGCCGCTCTCTCTTGCAAGGCAGGACACAGCCACAATGGCCAGTGATCGCTTGAGGGCCGCTACCTGCGCTGAGGCAGTAACCTCCTCCCCAATATGTAAGGGCGAAGGAAAGCGGATTTCCTGGGACAGAAGGACACAACCCGGCCCTGGCAGTTTAGTTCCCAGGACGGCAGACACCAAGCCATTGATAAGGACTCCATGGACAACAGTTTTTCCGAATCGTGTGTCCTTAGCAAATGCGTTATCCAAGTGCAGGGGGTTTGTGTCCCCAGTGAGTTCAGAGAAGATTTGAATATCAATTTGGGTAAAGGTTCGGGAAAGTTCTGCGCGGTCTCCAACCTTTATGGTGTAGTGCCGGTGAGACATTAGGTACCATCTGGTGATGTGCGATAACCTGGTGGGCACATAAATAGCTGCCTTGCAAAGGACTGACGTCAGAGGCATCTTCCTTTATAACGAGGTCCAAGAGAGGATATTATTCTAGATCCAGTTCCCTGCTGTTACCAGCCAGTGCCAACAGAAACGGGGACGTCTGCATAACAAGAAATACAGACCAATAATGAAGGCTTAAGTATTATTGTGCAGAGATTGGTGCCAGTTCTCAGTAACATCATGTGGTGAGTTTTACCTGTATCACGCGAATGGAGCATTCATGGTTCTTATAAAGTCCCAGCAATGTTAATGAGGTCCACAACTTCACTAGTCCCCTGTAACAAACCAGCAGCGTTACACTACAGCCAAAACAATAGCAGCATAAATAATGGCCCTGGTGTGGCTATAGGTTGGGGTACCTTAAAAGGCAGATTAACCAAGAAGCTAGATTTATAGGGACCTTACAGGGCGTGTACCCTAAGGGGCTTTAAGAATCGCGCTAGGTATTGCACATGCAGTTGAAAACAAACAGAAAAATGCCCTTGTGTGAGACAGAGATGGCAGCATGTCCATTCCAACTGCCACCTACCTGCTACAGACCCGCAGTATCGCACAGAGTGTCTTTTCATCAAAACTCAAAAGATCCAAAGGGAGAGACGATCCCACCTGGAGTAGAACAAGGACACCTCAGTTAATAAAAAATGTTAGACAGAACCCACATTAGCCCTCTATATAGTGCAAACAGTGAAACAAGAACTGCATTATGGGGAACATGGTATACGGAGCACATGGATTTTGGAATAGGCTGAAGCGCGATAGTTTAGAGATAATTAGTGCTAGGGTTATCTCCAGGTAACTATTAGCATTGCCATATTCTGCTGAACTGTACATAATGGATAAGCCAATTATTAAGGTTGGCAAATCTTGTTCTATTGTTCTGGGTCTGATTATGAATTTAGTGTTTATTTCCAATTTAGTCTGTACTTGCCCTTAGAGCTTTTTATGGAGAATATCTGAGCCAAGTCAGAGAAGTGGGAAGAATTAAACAGATAGATAAAGTAGGTACATTTTCATTCAGTCCCCAAATGCTGGATATAAATAAGTGCAAGGAGTGCAAATGAAAGGTAAGTTGAATACCTACCTCTCCGTGCAGGCTCTTCAGGGCAGAGACTACCAGCAGCTTGAACTGTGTGGCATTGAGCTGGGCCCTTTCTCCATGAAATACACTGCAAGAGGCAAGGGGTATATCATTAGGGGGGGATTTGTTGTTATAGATAAGGGGTGGCATTTATTATACTTACAGCTGAACCTTCATGTAATGGTGCTCGGAGGGGTTCTTCAGCACTATTCGCTCATAATTCGTGGGCCCTGGTAATTTTGGTTGCTCTCTCATCCTACCGTACCTGTATATTAAGGCGGCAAAGAAAGTTGTGATTAGAGAAGCACAATAAATCACCTGAAAGGAAAATATTCCCTTAATTATTTTTCAGGTCTTAACACTTTCACTGTCCCCTCCATGACAGTCCGGCAGCTCTCCCTTGCGAGTCACAATGGCCAGTGATGACTTTAATGTTGTTACCTTTACATAGTTGCCAGTGTATGCTAGGATAATTAATGGATAATTCGGTTTTTACGATTGCTGCATCCTCCTGTATTCTGCTGAGCAAAAGTTGATTATTCAGGGGCATTACCTGTGTAATGTGATTAATGTGATCTTCTACTCCCACAACTGCTTGCAATAACCTAGAAACAAAAATCAGTTTCAATATCCCTGTTTAACCCACGATATATAAAACAGATTTTCTTTAATCATAGACACAAGTTCTTATCATTGGATTGCAGAAAATCAGTAAAATATATTTCCACAGCTGTCCCTGTAAGATCTCAGAGCAGTGGCCCCTGCAGTGTGTGATGTAACGTGACTGTCAGATCTCAGACCAGTCGCCCCTGCCATGTATGATTTAAAATGAAGCTTTTTTTTTTGTTGCAGTTTCAACCACTGAAGTCACCGGTTATCTACTCATATTAGTGCATGAGGTGGGGACACAGCTTTGGGCTCTGCTGCTTGTTTCCAAATGGACATGGCAGGGGCCACTGGTCTGAGATCTGACAGTCACATTACATCACACACTGCAGGGGCCACTGCTCTGAGATCTGACAGTCACATTACATCACACACTGCAGGGGCCACTGCTCTGAAATCTGACAGTCACATTACATCACACACTGCAGGGGCCACTAGATCTGAAATCATAGACACAAGTTCTTATCATTGGATTGCAGAAAATCAGTAAAATATATTTCCACAGCTGTCCCTGTAAGATCTCAGAGCAGTGGCCCCTGCAGTGTGTGATGTAATGTGACTGTCAGATCTCAGACCACTGGCCCCTGCAGTGTGTGATGTAATGTCACTGTAAGATCTCAGAGCAGTGGCCCTTGCAGTGTGTGATGTAATGTGACTGTCAGATCTAAGACCAGTGGCCCTTGCAGTGTGCGATATAATGTGATTGTCAGATCTCAGACCAGTCGCCCCTGCCATGTATGATTTAAAATTAAGCTTTTTTTTTTTTGTTGCAGTTTCAACCACTGAAGTCACCGGTTATCTACTCATTTTAGTGCATGAGGTGGGGACACAGCTTTGGACTCTGCTGCTTGTTTCCAAATGGACATGGCAGGGGCCACTGTTCTGAGATCTGACAGTCACACATCACACACTGCAGGGGCCACTAGATCTGAAATCATAGACAAGTTCTTATCATTGGATTGCAGAAAATCAGTAAAATATATTTCCACAGCTGTCCCTGTAAGATCTCAGAGCAGTGGCCCCTGCAGTGTGTGATGTAATGTGACTGTCAGATTTCAGAGCAGTGGCCCCTGCAGTGTGTGATGTAACGTGACTGTCAGATCTCAGAGCAGTGGCCCCTGCAGTGTGTGATGTAATGTGACTGTCAGATCTCAGAGCAGTGGCCCCTGCAGTGTGTCATGTAATGTGACTGTAAAATCTCAGAGCAGTGGCCCCTGCAGTGTGTGATGTAATGTGACTGTCAGATCTCAGACCAGTGGCCCCTGCAGTGTGTGATGTAATGTGACTGTCAGATCTCAGACCAGTGGCCCCTGCAGTGTGTGATGTAATGTGACTGCCAGATCTCAGACCAGTGGCCCCTGCAGTGTGTGATGTAATGTGACTGTAAGATCTCAGACCAGTGGCCCCTGCAGTGTGTGATGTAATGTGACTGTCAGATCTCAGACCAGTCGCACCTGCCATGTATGATTTAAAATAAAGCTTTTTTGTTGTTGTTGTTGCAGTTTCAACCACTGAAGTCACCAGTTATCTACTCATATTAGTGCATGAGGTGGGGACACAGCTTTGGGCTCTGCTGCTTGTTTCCAAATGGACATGGCAGGGGCCACTGCTCTGAGATCTGACAGTCACATTACATCACACACTGCAGGGGCCACTGCTCTGAGATCTGACAGTCACATTACATCACACACTGCAGGGGCCACTGCTCTGAGATCTGACAGTCACATTACATCACACACTGCAGGGGCCACTGCTCTGAGATCTGAGAGTCACATGACATCACACACTGCAGGGGCCACTGGTCTGAGATCTGACAGTCACATGACATCACACACTGCAGGGGCCACTGCTCTGAGATCTGACAGTCACATGACATCACACACTGCAGGGGCCACTAGATCTGACAGTCACATGGAAATAAAACTCAGAGAACTGCAGCCAAAACCTGTGCATTGTATAGTGCTAGTTATATTATTATTATTATTGCCGGGTTTGTATCATTAGTCTGTATGGGCTCAGTGCTGTTCCCCTCAGAATAGAAAAATAAATGAAGGTTGGGGCAGTAAGTAAAAGCCAGACATTGCCAGTCCCGCTACTTCCTACTCACGTGGGATCCTCTTCCCCCGGTCTATCTCCTCTCTACAGTCTCACTTCCTGCTTAGCCGGTCACGTGCTCCCTCTACCGGTGCCTCACTGGGACAAACCGCTGTGATATGCACAATCCCAGGACACAAGCGAATGAGGAAGGTGAGAGCAGCAATTCGTACACAGCCCGTATGTCATTCATAGTGACACAGTGTTTATACCAAAGGAACAAACAAAAGCCTATCTGACCGACAATTAGGGGATTGTACCCCTCCAATGTTTCAGGTGCGATTGGCACACTTGACTTATTTCCTCAGAAAAGCTGTGCGTGTCGGAGAGATTTGTCCCAGGGAGGCACCGGTAGAGGGAGCACGTGACCAGCTGAGCAGGAAGTCAGACTGTAGAGAGGAGACCCAGACAAGGGGAAGAGGCTGGAGTGTGAGTTGCTGTGAGTGGGAATGGGGAATGTCTGGCTCTTACTAAACTGAAGAGAATTGTTTTTTATAAAAAATGGTCACATTGAGTTGCTAAAGGCACATTTCATTGTAAAGTGGTTCCCCCCACCCACCCAAGGTCTGGGCTAATAGAGTCTGTATTTCACTGTGACAAACTCATTTGTTCTACCAACTATTGCCCCATCACTTACACTGCACTGCTAGAGTTGCCTTCCTATATATTTATCTTTATTCCCTATTAATAACATTGGGATCACTGACCTTCCTATATATTTATATTTATTCCCTATTAATAACATTGGGATCACTGACCTTCCTATATATTTATCTTTATTCCCTATTAATAACATTGGGATCACTGACCTTCCTATATATTTATCTTTATTCCCTATTAATAACATTGGGATCACTGACCTTCCTATATATTTATCTTTATTCCCTATTAATAACATTGGGATCACTGACCTTCCTATATATTTATCTTTATTCCCTATTAATAACATTGGGATCACTGACCTTCCTATATATTTATCTTTATTCCCTATTAATAACATTGGGATCACTGACCTTCCTATATATTTATCTTTATTCCCTATTAATAACATTGGGATCACTGACCTTCCTATATATTTATCTTTTTTCCCTATTAATAACATTGGGATCACTGACCTTCCTATATATTTATAATTTTTTCCTATTGGGATCAACCATCATTTTTATTGGCCAGGCCATGTTCCAGCCCTATATGCTGCTGCTGCAGGTGGCCATGTTGTGTGACTCACATGAACATTAGGAGCAAGTGTCCCAGCTCTCTATTATGTCAGTCATTTATAAACACTGGGCATATTTGTACCAGGGCAGTTACCCATGGCAACTAATCAGATGTTTGCTCTTTCATTGCTATTGCACTGCTGGGTTGCTATGGGTTACTGCTACGGTTGCCACTAACGTTGCCACCTGGCCAGTATTTTACCGGCCTGGCCAGTAAAAATGATGTTTGATGCCAGTGTTATTAATAGGGAAAAACGGCAAGAATATAGGAAAGCCGGTATTTAAAAGGTGGCAACCCTAGTTGCCACCTGGCCGGTATTTTACTGGCCTGGCCGGTAAAAATGATGCTTGATGCCAATGTTATTATAGGGGCGGTTCACCTTTAAGTTAACTTTTAGTATATTATAGCATGGCCAATTCTAAGCAACTTTTCCATTGGTCTTCATTATTTATTTTCTATTGTTGTTGAAATATTTGCCTTCATCTTCTGATTCTTTCCTGCTTTCAGATGGGGGTCACTGACCCACCCCCATCTCAAAACAAATGCTCTGTAAGGCTACAAATGTATTGTTATTGGTACTTTTTATTCCTCATCTTTCTATTCAGGTCTCTCCTTTTCATATTCCAGTCTCTTATTGAAATTAATACTTGGTTGCTAGGGTCATTTGGAACATAGCAACCACATTGCTGAAATTGCAAACTGGAGAGCTGCTCATTGAAAAACGAAATAACTAAAAAAACCACAAATAATAAAAAATGAAAACCAATTGCAAATTGTCTCAGCATATCCCTCTCTACATCCTACTAAAAGTTAACGCAAAGGTGAACGGCAAGAATATACGAAGGGCAGTATTTTTTTTCCAGAAGAGGTGGTAACCCTAGTTACTGCTCAGGTGCAAATGTGCCCAGGTGTTTATGAATGAACTCATTGTACATGCGCTTGATGGAAGGTCGCCTATTTGAGTGCTCAATAGATATTCCCTGTTCCACCCTTGCTGAAGGCTCAGGCCTCTTCTAATGTGCGGAGTTGTTGCACTCTTTTCTTTGGACCCTCCATTTAGTTCCTAGTGTTTGTTACAATGTATTTTGTGGGGGGATTGTTGAAATGTGTCAGTGCTATATAGATAACAGGAAAGAAATACATTGCCCTGTATTATGTGCTCTGATTGCCATTATACCTCTAGCTCTGTATTCGGCACACACCAGTATATTGATTTAATTCACCTTCCCAAATATGATCAGAGTAAAATAGGGTACTGACCCCTACACCCAGAACCACCGCATTGCCATCTATTCCCTCCAATATTTTTTATCTTTCCCTTTTAATAACATTGGAAACAAGTATCTGTGTAACTGTCCCAGCAGGTAAACTAGCAGTCGGTCGCCCCATTACTTACAATAGGATTGTGACACTGTTACTCATATGCTTTTTAATTCATTGCAGCTGATAAAGACACCGCAGACACAGACGGCACATTCTGCAGAATTTCATCCTGTTGACAAAGGTAATCCAACATTTTACCCCCGATTTCTTTTTGAACATCAGCCAGTCTTGTCATAGAGCGATGGTTGGGCTTCATTACTGATAGAAACATTTCACTAAGGCAGATCTTTGGTCCACAAGTAGAAGTGGGCGCAGGTCCCATGAAATATTTAAGGCCATTACTTCACTAGACAATTAAAATCTGCTACTGGAATTGCTCAAGCAAACTTTAGCCACTTCATGTTCAGATGGCTTCTGCCACTCCATGTAAACTCTTCTGATTTCCTCCATCTGAGCTGCTCTTCCTCTTGATACTTCCACTCGGCAGATTCTGTGTCCTGGCACAAGTTCTAACTGGGCATTCGGCTGAATGGGCACTAACTGGCTGCTCTTGTATTGGAGATGAATGTAGGCTGTTCTGCCTATATGAGCTGATGGCTATTTATCTTTTCTAGACAACACATAAACCCTTTGCTGTAATCATGTTATTTCTTACCTGAAAGCAACAGTAACACCAAAAGTAATTCAAGTATAATTTACTGTTTTCCTGCACCGCTGTGTTTGTTTTAGAAACTCTACTATAGTTTATATAAACAAGCTGCTGTGTAGCCATGGGGGCAGCCATTCAAGCACAGGATACACAGTAGATAACAGATAAGTACTACTATAGTTTATATAAACAAGCTGCTGTGTAGCCATGGGGGCAGCCATTCAAGCACAGGATACACAGTAGATAACAGATAAGTACTACTATAGTTTATATAAACAAGCTGCTGTGTAGCCATGGGGGCAGCCATTCAAGCACAGGATACACAGTAGATAACAGATAAGTACTACTATAGTTTATATAAACAAGCTGCTGTGTAGCCATGGGGCAGCCATTCAAGCACATGATACACAGTAGATAACAGATACGTACTACTATAGTTTATATAAACAAGCTGCTGTGTAGCCATGGGGGCAGCCATTCAAGCACAGGATACACAGTAGATAACAGATAAGTACTACTATAGTTTATATAAACAAGCTGCTGTGTAGCCATGGAGGCAGACATTCAAGCACAGGATACACAGTAGATAACAGATCAGTACTACTATGGTTTATATAAACAAGCTGCTGTGTAGCCATGGGGGCAGCCATTCAAGAACAGGATATACAGTAGATAACAGATAAGTACTACTATAGTTTATATAAACAAGCTGCTGTGTAGCCATGGGGGCAGCCATTCAAGCACAGGATACACAGTAGATAACAGATAAGTACTACTATAGTTTATATAAACAAGCTGCTGTGTAGCCATGGGGGCAGCCATTCAAGCACAGGATACACAGTAGATAACAGATAAACTACTACTTTAGTTTATATAAACAAGCTGCTGTGTAGCCATGGGGGCAGCCATTCAAGCACAGGATACACAGTAGATAACAGATAAGTACTACTATAGTTTATATAAACAAGCTGCTGTGTAACCATGGGGGCAGCCATTCAAGCACAGGATACACAGTATATAACAGATAAGTACTACTATAGTTTATATAAACAAGCTGCTGTGTAGCCATGGGGGCAGCCATTCAAGCACAGGATACACAGTATATAACAGATAAGTACTACTATAGTTTATATAAACAAGCTGCTGTGTAGCCATGGGCGCAGCCATTCAAAGCACAGGTTACATAGCAGATACCAGATACACTCTGTAGAATCTCATTGTTTTCTATTACAGATCTTATCTGTTCAGTAGCCTTCTCCTTTTTTTAGCTTGAATGGCTGCCCCATGGCTACACAGTAGCCTATTTATATAAACTATAGTTGTCTTTCTAAAGCAAACGCATAACTTTACTAATGCATAGTAACAGTGCATTCTATTTGAATTACTTTAAACACTTTTATTTTTGGTGTTACTGTTCCTTTAAGCACAATGATTAATGCCTTTGATTCGTTGTAATGAGAATCATTTCTTACTGTTCTGCAGGATGTACGTGGGAGTACGGTGCAGTTTCCACAGAGCCCTCTCTTCTCTCTTAACCAGAGGTGCAGTCCAGAACGTCTTAAGTCGAAGATCTCCTTCCCTCTCAAGACATGTGCCTCAGAGTAAATCATTTTCCATATCTTCTTCTTATAACCAGAAGCAGCAGCAGCAGCAGTCGGTCCCCAGGTCCCCTTCTGTGTCCTTGCGTGCCAGAGTCACCGTGAGCTGTATTATTGGTGGGGCGGCTCTGGGTATTTGGTTTTATCTGCGATGGGAGAAACAAGAACAGAAGAAAGTGCAGCAAATTCAGCAGCTACGAACTCTTGCAGTGGGACAAGGAGATTTCAGCCTAGTGGATCACACTGGTCAGCCCAGAACCAAGAGCAGTTGGAGGGGCAATTGGGTCCTGCTCTACTTTGGCTTCACTCATTGTCCTGATATTTGTCCAGATGAGCTTCAAAAACTGAGCTCTGCTGTATCTCTGCTGGACAAGGATCCAGCACTGCCCCATGTTCTGCCTGTGTTTATCTCAATAGACCCAGAGCGTGACAGCGTGGAGGCCATCAGCAAGTATGTGAGCGAGTTCCACCCACGACTCTTGGGGCTTACGGGGAGCCCCGAGCAGGTGAAAAAAGTCGCACAAGAATATCGTGTTTACTACAGTGTGGGGCCAAAAGATGAGGACAACGATTACATTGTGGATCACACCATTATTATCTACCTGCTGAATCCTGATGGGCTATTTACAGATTACTACGGCCGCGGGAAGACTGATCAGGAAATAGCTGACAGTGTGAAAAGTCACATGCAGACATACACCTCCGTCTTTGGGTGACAAGATTTTGTCCCAAATTGCATAGAAAGCTGCGTGACTTGAATATAGACGGTGCCTTGGGAAAGTATTCAGACCTTTCACCATTTTATGTTGTAACTGAATTACAAATTTGACTCTGAAATTGACTCTGAGCTTTTTTCCTGTCTGGGTTATTTTCAGGGGCATAACTAAGGGGTGCTGGGCCCCACAGAAACAAAATCCAGGACCACCCCCTCCATGGCATCACGGGTGAGCTCCAACACATGCAGAACTGAGGAGCAGCCATAATTCTGTGTGTCCAGATTATCCGCAACCCCCTGCTCCCCTGGGCCTCCTTGTGGTCGTGGGGTCTGCACAGAGTTATTTTTATTCTATGGACTTGCTTTTCTATTTTGTGTTATACAACCCAGTTGCATCCACAGCTACACAAGCATTCCACGCATCTATCTCACTTATGCACCTTCCTTGCTAACTCTTAGTTATTATGTTGTATTCAATACCATGCATGGAAATTGTGCCATTTTGTATGTTTTATATACAAAATTATACATTTTATGTTATGTTTTGAATGCAATATTTTAAACATAATAAATACAATTGGCAGGCACAGTCATCCCCCTTTCCACTGAGATGAATGCTGCATTGTCTATGGCAGTGGTCCCCAACCAGTAGCTCGCGAGTAACATGTTGCTCCCCAACCCCTTGGATGTTGCTCCCAGTGGCCCCAAAGCAGGTGATTATTTTTGAATTCCAGGCTTGGAGGCAAGTTTTTGTTGCATAAAAATCAGGTGCACTGCCAAACAGAGCCTCTTGTAGGCTATCAGTCCACATAGGGGCTACCAAACAAGCAATAACAGCTCTTATTTGACATCCCCATGGACTTTTCCATGCTTGTGTTGCTCTCCAACTCATTTTTACATTTATATGTGGCTCACGAGTTAAAAAGGTTGGGGACCCCTGGTCTATGGGAAGGTGTTTAACAGCCTATCAATTTTTCAGGACCAATAATATTCAGTTTACTGATACACACTAATGCAGATGTTTATAGATATAAGAACCAAAGACAAAAACTGAACAGAATAAAGGATAAAATATCACATGTCTGGTGCTTAAATGTTTGATCAGGATGGTTCTGACTAAATAATGACTGGGAAGATTTCTTGAATGTTAGATTAGAGTTCACCACTGGAAAAACTCACCCGCTTCCATGGGGATTTTTATAAATGTATTTATCAGTTGGTGAAAGTTAGAGTTCACAGTGAAAACACACACACACACACACACACTATATGATTGTTGAAGAACTGTACAAGTTGGTGATTACTATATAGCTGCATACTGCTGAATAGACTGATTCTAATTCTAGCTTAGAAATCAAATTCATCCCCAGCATTGAGTATTAAGGTGAATAATAAACAAGGGACAATTACTACTGAGTTATACTGCAAGTCTTTGGTGAGAAACAGCCTCTTAAGACCTCATCGCTTTCATTCCACAAGTACAATTAAAGACATACCTAAGGGTCCGCCGTTGCGTATAAGGAGAGAAGCCTTGGATAAGGACACGATTTGGAAACCTCAAATAAGTTGATAGAAACATTTACACAGTATAACAAAAATACCTTGGTGGATACTGGAGATACTGCGTTGAGGTACTGTGGGACACACTGTTGGTCCCAGAATAAAAAATAACGGAGAGGATAATTAGGAAGCACTGGTCCTTACTAGCACAAGACCATCTCTATGTCTATGAAGTTCTTCTCTTATAAAAGGGGTAGATACAGTGAAAACCAGGGGGCTTAGAGCAGAAGTAGAACAACCCAAAGAGAGAATTAGGGTTTTGGGTCCATCAAACAGCAGCACATTTGCTTAAATAGCAGCAAATGTAACTCCATTATAAAAGGTGATTATATCACACCTCCTCATAAGGGCTATAAAGTTCAGGCTATTGCACTTGCAATTCCGAAGGGGTAACCTACTCCCTTAAATGTCTTTGATCAACGTATGACAACACACAGTCCAACCAAAGGGGATAAAGCTATAGGCACTGGCTTAGCCACACGTTGGTAGTAATTCCAACTAGAAAAAAAAGTACTCCAATACCTTTGCTGCAAACAGGGTGTTCCTACAATGTATTCCATGGAGCTATAAACACTTTGCAAGGATCAAACGTTTCGGGACCACATGGCCACATATGGTGTTATTTTTTGTTTTGTTTTAATAAACGTATGCACTGACCTGTTTGAGGCCTCCAGTGGGTTTGAAGAAAGCTACTTATACCCTTACTGGCACTGCATTAGCAAATCCATAATGGAGACAGTCCTTGTAGATAATAAACTTGTCTGTAGCAGCAATGCCAGTCAGCAGCATCAAGGGCAAATAAGGTCTTGACTTGTATTAAAGAGGGAATAGGGGAAATTGCCATTGTACAATGCATTGAAAGGCCCCGCCTAGAATATATCATGCGATTTTGGTCCAGGTTTTGAGTCCAGACACAATGAATAATGATTTATTTATCAGTAGGTCCTTCCAGCTCCCACAGTGGCACCCATTCCAGTTAGAAGAAAGTAGGTTCGGCTTAAATATTTGGAAGATGTTTTTTACATTGAGAGCCATGAAGATGTGTAATTCTCTCCCTAAATCAGTGGTACAGGCTGATACACTAGATAGATACAAGAAGGGGTTGGATGGCTTGTTAGAAGCAAGGAAATAAAAGTCGTGGAACAAGCCGGGTCAGTACCAAACAAACAGAGCAGTACAGAGTCAGGAACTAAAAAAAGAATCACACCCAAGAACTATCAGGAAATAGACCTGACTTGGGCAATGAGTCAGAGCAGTGTAGGGGGTTTATAGGCAGGATAAGGATAGCGATAGGAGTGAACCAGGGCCTTAGCTCTCCATCTACATAGAATGGCTTTAACAGAAACTCACTCAGCCCCTGGCAGCCAACTTCGACATGAAAAATCTGCCCTTCACGGATCCCTGGGTAAGAACCAGTATTTCTCTTTCAGGACTGTGGGCTCCTGTCCCCCTCTGTTTCCCTCTACAGACTGGTCGGACTGTCCAGGGCCCCCTCTGGACCCCTACCACTACGCCGTACATGCGCAAAAGTAGCCGCACGCATGCACAAAAGGAGCTGTGCCACACACATACATGAAAGGAGCTGCACCACACACATGCACAAAAGGAACCACGCCGCATGGAAGCACAAAAAAAGAGCCATGAGCACTCGCCACAAATTTTTTCTTTGCCCAGGAGATCGGCCCATGAGGGCTGGGACCCACCGGGTTTTTTCCCGGTGTCCCACCGGGCCAGTCCGACCCTGTGTACAGAGATGTAGGGGGAGAGTGTCATTCAAAGTCTATGGGAAGTGACTGTTCCCACTGAGTTTATATTCTATAGTCTGACATTTTGTTTTACTTGCAGAACGCACTTCGGATTCATGTATTAGAAGCAAGAAATCTCGTTGCAAACGACTTCTTCTCCAAGAAATCAGACCCTTTTGTAGTTGTGCGCGGAGGAGGCACAGTTGGGAAAACCAGGGTCATATCTAAGAACCTCAACCCGCAGTGGAACCAGACATTTGAGGTACCGCATCCCCCCCAGGATTTACATCCACATAAACCCACATTTAGGGGAAGATTTATCAAGGGTTGAGGTGAATTTTTGAATTCAAAAAATTGGAATTTCGAGCTATTTTATGTGTACTTCGACTAGGGAATAGTCCAAATTCAATTTGAATTTGAAAAAAATTGGAAAATTGGAATATCTAAATTTATCATGTGACTTCAACCTTTTGCCATCTAAAACCTGCCGAATTACTGTTTTAGCCTATGAGGGACCTCCTAGAACCTATTTGGAGTCAATTTGTGGACTTTGAAAAATCAAAGTTTTTTTGGGGGAAAACTTTGATTTGAATTTGATCGTACGATTTGAATTTCCTGAATACAGACCTATTCGTATGAAAACAGACCTAATTAGGCCCAAAAAAAACTTAATTGACTTCATTACGGTTGGTCTTTATGAATTCGAAGTAGGAGAATTGAAATTCGACCCTTGATAAATGTGCCCCTTAACCCCTGTTCCTTTTCTATTCACTGATAATGAGATGCCAGTTTATTTTGTGTATTTTATAGGTGTGAATAGAAGTGTGCCACATGCAGCAGATATTCCCGTATCTAATGTCACCTCATTGTATGTTTTATCCCCAGATATTATTTTCAGATTTACCAGGGCAGGAGATTGAATTTGAGGTTCTGGACAAAAATGTTCAGAGAGATGATTCACTGGGCAGGTGAGTATTTCTCTTTGTATCAGGGTCTGGGCTTCCATTTATTTTATCTTTATTTCATCTTTTAATACATATACTGATTTTCCTTTTCTCTTCCCCAATGTCCAGCTGTAAAATTGCAGTTCCACATGTGCTAAAGAAGAAATTCATTGATAAGGTAAGTGAATGCAGCCGCCTCCCATGCTGATATAGTGTAATAATCATTCAGTGATTTCCCCTGTATCTGATGGAACTTGTGCTTCTCTCCCCCTGCAGTGGATCCGGTTGGACAATGTGAAGTCTGGGGAGCTCCATATCAAGGTGGAAACTCTCAAACTCTTTTCAGACCGTGACAAGCTGCAGAAGGTAAAGTCTCTGTTCCTTCTTATCTGACTAAATGGGGAAAGGTTGGGCTCTTTTGCCCTTTAATCCATCTACTTTGTTTGGTTTCCAGGTGTTAAATCTGAACAAAAGGCCGCGGCCCCCTAAGAGTGAGGAGTTGTCATCAGTTGCCCTTTACACCGTCATCCAAAAAGCCAGGGGTCTGCCAGTGATACGGGTGAGTCACAAGTGATGCCTCTCTCTTGGGCACATAATAGTGTAAATCTTCTTATATGAATCTCTCCTGTATTATTCACCTTATTAATCACATCTGTTCTTCTCTAACAGCCGAAGAAATGCAAATTAAACCCACTGGCCACCGTGGAAGTGTCAGTGACAGATACAGTCAAGAGGACGGGGGTAAGTCGCACATAACAGTGTCCAACCACACAAGGGTTTGGTCTCAAGTTTGTTTGTTTTCACATAAATAATGGGGTGAGGGGTAGGGGCATTTATTTGGAATGATCACTTAGTGCACCATAGACAGTAAAGCAGTGACATACTGTTGTTAGCTGATTGGCAATGGGCAATACCTGATTAAACAATAACACTGATTAAAGCATTAAAACACCAATAATAATTAGCAGACAGATCCAGTTCTCATTTAGAATATCTCTAATTGTTCTTTTTCCAGGCCCAAATAAATTCCGGAGAGCCAGAGTGGAAGGAGAGGTTACAATTCCTCATAAAGGACCCACGCGGCGAGAGAATGCAACTAAATGTGAGTATAAATGTCCTTCCCTTATTGGATCCTTTACTCCTGCAGATCTAGATTGGGGCTTTGCACCTTGTGTGCTGGTTTTGTGTTTCTCTGTCTCCTTCCTTACTGGGTCACTTATACGTGTTCTTTTCACAGGTACTAAATCAGCGCAACAAGGTTCTGGGACACATCTCTGTTTCCCTATCAACACTCATGGCTGCCAAGGATATGACCATGGAGGGCTGGTTCCCTCTTGAGTCCCCAGTAAATAACAGCGAGATTTGGCTGAAGCTGCAGCTGATGGTAAGTGACACAAGCTATTTACAATAAGGTTCTACCCTTAAAGGGACACTGTTATAATAGTAAGTTGTCTAAAAGGGGAGGATGAGATGTAGAATAAGATTACATTATAGCACATAAGAGAATGGTATTTGTCTCTGCCACAAGTTTTCTTAATCCATTGCTGATTGTTTCTTCCCTCAGATTCTTGCCCCTCGCATTTTTCATGTGAAGCGATAGAACCAGAAAGAACTTCCAGAACCCAAATCCTGGACCAAGGAGGAACTGAGGAGGATGAAGAGGAGGAGGAGGAAGGAGGAGGAGGAGGAGGATTTAGCACAAAGATGAAGCTTTCAGCTTGAGGCAAAGGAGGCTCTGAAGATCCTTGCCCTGATGGACCTTCTGGATCAGGATAAAGGGACCTTCTCTAGCCCTGTGGCAAAGGAGGGTCTGAAGACTCTTAGTTACCTTTTTGCCACCCAAATAATAGAGGCATTGATTATAAATATAAGCAATAAAAAAAAAAAATGAGTGAGCTTTATCAGTGATGGGGCATAAAGAGGCATGAATTTAATTATTTTGAAAGCATGAAAAAATACACAGCTACTTAGAATAAGTCAATGTACAACCTTCTAAAATCATGTTTAATGGTGAACTTTCCCTTTAAGGCCATAGGCAGTGACACACGGGAATCACTTGAAAGGGGAAACCTACAAATTTTACTCCATGTGTCTTGGGTCTAAGATGGGTCTATATTCTTTAAGTTGCCCAGTCTGGGAGCCACCTACCTACACACGTGTGGCTGATAGAGCTAATGATTGGCTCTTTACCCCTGTAGCTGGGGCAGGAATATCTAACTGGCGGCTTTCTTTGTGTCCCAATGCCATATTGTGGCCTGTGATGCTGATCGAACCAAAACACAAGGAATACAATAAAATTCTCTCCGTTCGCCAAAAGCCTAACTTTGGATTCAACACAGAACCCCCCCAAAAAAGGTAAAATAGCACATTGGCATTGTGTTAAAGGGGCGCTTGTCTATAACAATAAATGTTGTTTTTCGACTCCATATTTAAGTCATTTTGCAGTTGGTCTGCTTTTAACTTTAACACTAGGAGCTGATATATATGAGCTTTCAGACCAATTTATTTTCCCCATTTACATTACGAGGTCAAACAATATGGAGAGAGGATTAGGGGCAAGTAAAAAATGTAGAATTTGTTGCTGAGCGACTGCTTGAACTTGTTGCCTTGAGGCTGGTTTATTAATTGACTGGTAATATAGCGATTCCCTGACTTTTCCTCACCTCCCTAAACTGTTTTGCCACTAAACCCCCTGCCCTATAAACACTGCACACACTCCTCCTTGTCTGGTGATTGCTGAGACTAATGATGCTGTAACGGCTCTCACATTTATTTAACACCAAAACACATGACTATTGGGTCATATGATATATTTGTATCATAATATCTTCCCTTAAACACCCAAAATAACTATCTCTGGCCCCATCATACTCCAGGAATTGAGGAGGGCTCAGCCAGTTAAGATCCCAACACTGGACAATGCCATTTGCTTTCACGTGGAAGCCCAGCCTGGAGGTAATGGGGAGATTTGGGGTGAATATTTGTTTTCCTCCATATATTCCATGTATATTCCCATAGCTGTACTGATTTTGTGGGCTTACGGGGCCCTGACCAGAGGTTGGATGTTCAAGGGGGCTTGACAACTATTGTTCTATGGTGACTTATTCCTTATTAAATTAATCCCCTTCTTTGTCCTAATTAAAGTCATTTACAGTGGATCTTCTCCCAGACTGGAGAATCTGTAAATGTCCAAAATAGTAGATAGACAGGAGCCGTAATAACCACGGGTAGTGTTAGGATAAAAAAACGTCTTTATTTCCAGCATCTTTAAAAACACAAACAGGCATTCTCCTGGTACTGTTTAGCTAAACCATGACGTGTCTAGTCACCTGACGCGTTTCGTGCCTCTCTTTGGCACTTCATCAGAGGTGGAGTCTAGTCCTAGCTCTCTGCCTTATATAGTAAATACAATTAAAACAATATACTCTTTAAAATTAGCATATTACACTTTAGGTTTGCCAGCAGGCTATAATTTCACTGTGTATTTATGGGAATGTTAAACAAAATTTATGCAATAGTCGGAATCCAAGTTGGGGAGGATTTTTATCGAAATATGTTTAATTCAATTTAATTTAATTTAAAATAAACGAGACCTCCCAATCACATGAGACCTCCCACCTCTGATGAAGTGCCAAAGAGAGGCACGAAACGCGTCAGGTGACTAGACACGTCATGGTTTAGCTAAACAGTACCAGGAGCATGCCTGTTTGTGTTTTTAAAGATGCTTGGAAATAAAGACGTTTTTTTATCCTAACACTACCCGTGGTTATTACGGCTCCTGTCTATCTACTATTTTGGACGCTGTCAGTGTGCCAGGAGCGGAGTCCGGCTGACAGAGGGCCACCACGAGGGTAGATGCGGACCAGTCACATGTGAGTAATGTATATGCGTAGATTCTGTAAATGAGCCGAGAAGATTATTATGTGGGACCTCGAGATCATTTATAGGAGGTTTCTGGTCATAAAACATTTTCATAGCAAAGTAACCCTGAGCCCCAGGGCCCTTTCCCACTTGCCCACACCACATATTTATCAGATATAAAGATAAGAAGCAACGATTGGTCCTTGTTGGTTCCGTCAATGGATATTGGTCTTAAGGACACAAGGTCTTATTTCCTCTTGAGATATTTCCTCCTCCTGGAAGTCGGACGTTTGGATTCCTTCAGCCGCACCTCGATAGGGAAGTGATCACTCACCTCCAGAGCCTGAGATGGAAGTAAAAGCCATTAGCAGAGTAAAGGGAAAGCGGTGTTTGTATGACGAATGCGTTCAATTTTTGAAAATGTCACTTTTTATCCCAAAAATGCTGTAGTGCAATGACGGCCCCAAATTTGGGTCCATTAAAAGAGGTGAGGCATAGTATAAAGTAGGTGGAGCTGTAAACATATCTGGGAGTGGTTTGGATAGATCTACGGTTACTTGAATGGACATGGGGGGATGGGTTACATTGGCACATTGTATCACCTGAGACACCCGTGGGCAGGTAGAGTTAGGTTGTTGTGTTACCTGTGGCCCTTTAATGCAAAGCATAATGTTACCTGCTCTTCTGTCAGCCCATAAGCAACCATAAAGTCAAAGACATTGGCAGAGCCTGGTACAATGGAGCTGACCAGCTTCTCACCAACAACGACAATCCTGTAAGGAACACATGAAACATTTAGGGGGTTATTTTTAAAAATCCAAATTGTTCTGATTTTTTTTAATAAAAATAAAATAAAAGTCCGACCAAACTCAAATCGACAATTTGACCTTATCATTGAAAAAACTAGAAAGATTTGTGTTTATGCGGGAAAAAAATCAAATTTTTGGGGTTTCATGTGCCAAACGCTCGAATTTTCCATCAAAACCCACGACTTTTTCAGATTTTTGCCTGAAACTCAATGCAGACCATGAATCTTTAAATTTGAAATGGGACCTTTGCCATTGGCTTCTACAGGACCTTGACAGCTTGGAGATGGAATATTTATTTTCGGATTCAGACATTTAAGAGTCTGGAGGGATTATAAATCTTAAAAAATTCGAGGTTTTTTTTTCCTCGAAAAATGTGTCCTTTCTACTGTTAAAAAACTCTTTTTTTCAACATTCCGACTTTAATAAATAACCCCCTTAGTCTAATGACACCATATTGTATTGTCTTACTGCCCATCTTGGCTAAACTTTGTAGGGCACTGGCCAAGGTTTCACTGATTTGGGAGGGGGTATTTATTTTTGATGGGGGCACAGTACCTGTCATAGGCACAGTTGGTGCTGGACTTCACTGTCGTATCATTGTTGTCCCCAATCAGCCAAACGAACTCGGTGTGATTCCGGAGACGGATGTTCTTCCAGGATTTCTTGGGCACGTAGGAGCAGCCGGCATTTAGGTCTCCCATGAAAATAAAATTCTGTGGAAAGGGAACACATTTGATTCAATGGAAGAGATAAGAATGTAGTTTATTGACAATATTTCCCATTTTATTCGAGGATTTTTGGGTTCAGACCAACCTCTGAGTTCCATTTCTGTTTGACATCAAGGTAAACATCATAAAGTTCATCGATTTCCCGAACGGCGGCCTCGGGGGTGGTGTGCTGGGGAACGATCACAAACTCTTTGACCTCTGGGAAGGGAAATGCAACGGGAGAAATGATGATGATGATGTTAGTGTAGGGGCTGCTGCTCCCCATCTAGAGGCTCATGTAACACAAGGTGCCAAGTTTGCTGCCGGTTGAGTCTAGTCTGGCCCGGTTCTGATATTCATTCATGGTCAAGAAAAACAGGGGCCTGTGCCAACAAAACTCACTTCATAGGGACCTTACCAGTGCTAGGAGCTTGAAACCAAACCACATAGGGCTCCCGAGAGAAAGCGTCTTCATCTCCCGGCTGCAAGTCTTTATATTGGTACGTTCCTTTAACTGACACCAGGTTCTTCCTGAAATGAGAATCCATTGGATAAACAGATTTGGGCTCAGGAGAATGGCTGGAATCACCTGTGCAAACCTAGGACTGTTCCCTGCCCCCCAACCAGCAGTGAATTAATTTGTTGGGATTTAGGGGGGGGGCAATGAGCCATCAGATAACTCCAATCTGTAAGAACTAGGGGCTCTAGTCTAGTCTAATGTATTCCTGGCTGTATGAGACACATCTTGCCTTGGAACTGCCATGAATATCCTATAAATAATATCATTTAGCTTCATGCTAAGAGATGGCATCAGCTATAAATGATGGTTAGTGATGTAATTTGTGCTACATGGGTATTATAAAAAATAAAGCCCCATTGGCTGTAATATATGAGGCTACTAGGAGTCATTTTATGGTTTCTTGACCTATATATAAAGTTATGGATCTCAGTGGTGACTTCCAAGAGTTCTCCATTTAAGTCAGCCTGTAGCCTTGTGCTTTTATATGGTCACAGAACCACTAAGATACTTTTAATATCCTTATCATTTACAGTAGGGGGTACATTATCCCTTATAATACATGAGTGATACTCAGAGTTCCCTGTATAACTCAGCCTGTAGCCTTGTGCCTTTATATGGTCACAGAACCACTAAGAGACTTTTAATATCCTTATAATTTACAGTAGGGGGTACATTATCCCTTATAATACATGAGTGATACTCAGAGTTCCCTGTATAACTCAGCCTGAAGCCTTGTGTCTTTATATGGTCACAGAACCCCTCAGTGACTTCTAATATCCTTATCATTTACAGTAGGGGGTACATTATCCCTTATAATACGTGAGTGATACTCAGAGTTCCCTGTATAACTCAGCCTGCAGCCTTGTGCCTTTATATGGTCACAGAACAACCCCTCAGTGACTTCTAATATCCTTATCATTTACAGTAGGGGGTACATTATCCCTTATAATACATGAGTGATACTCAGAGTTCCCTGTATAACTCAGCCTGCAGTCTTGTGCCTTCATATGGTCACAGGACAACCCCTCAGTGACTTCTAATATCCTTATCATTTACAGTAGGGGGTACATTATCCCTTCTAATACATGAGTGATACTCAGAGTTCCCTGTATAACTCAGCCTGCAGCCTTGTGCCTTTATATGGTTACAGAACAACCCCTCAGTGACTTCTAATATCCTTATCATTTACAGTAGGGGGTACATTATCCCTTATAATACATGAGTGATACTCAGAGTTCCCTGTATAACCCAGCCTGCAGCCTTGTGCCTTTATATGGTCACAGAACAACCCCTCAGAGATTCTAATATCCTTATCATTTACAGTAGGGGGTACATTATCCCTTATAATACGTGAGTGATACTCAGAGTTCCCTGTATAACTCAGCCTGCAGCCTTGTGCCTTTATATTGTCACAGAACCACTAAGAGACTTTTAGTATCCTTATCATTTACAGTAGGGGGTACATTATCCCTTGTTGTAATATAATATCCTCTGCCCCAGTGGAGCTTACAGTCCCCATCACACACAGGCACAATAGGGTCAGTGATATCAGGAGCAAACAAACCTTCCTGTAAGTGGTTCTGGAATGTTGGAGGAAACCAGAATATCCAGAGGAAATCCATGCAGACGAGGGAAGGGGGGAGGGAGTATAACTACAAGTCTCAGCCTTGCACTCGGCCACTTACCTATAAATGAAGCCATATTGTTCTTTGTAGCTCTTGCGGCCGAGTCTTTGGCTGATGGTTAAATCAAATTGATTTCTTGTTTCTGATTGGCTAAAATAAACGAGAGACAATGTCCAGTTGTCAGTAACGTAACTAGGCATCACGGGGCCCAAGTTCAGGCCAGGCAGCCGGGCCCCCCCGCTCCCAATCCCCCTCTGGATGCAATTTTCACTGTGGTTTCATGTCGGTGCAAGTGTCAGGCGGGCCACCAGGGGATTGTAACCCGGTAGTTCTGCCACTGGCAGTTGGTCAGATGGGTGGGTATGACAGGAAGGCGGATGCAAGAAGGGGCGTGGTGCATTTTAGCCAATCAGAACACACAGGAGGATACTGGTACTAATGGGCATTGCAGTGAGCTGGGAGTTACCTGTTGAGTTGTGCCATTAACAATCGGATGACGGTGTTGCTGCTGTCCTTGATTTCCATCAGAAGTGTGATGTCACAGCGGGAAATGATCTATGGGAGAAGCAAATAGATAGACATATATATATAATACACAAAAGCCATAGTTATGTTGTAATGTTGTTATCCTAATGATCACTGCGTAATGATGGAATTTGTGTCACATGACTTACAGATAATAATAAATAATGAACCCCTTGTTGTAAAATATAAGGATATTAGGGGTTTGTGAGCCTTGTACCTTTAAATGGTCATGGAACTCTTTTGTGACGTATATTATCCTTATATTTATATGGAAGCCACACCTGTACGGAGTATTATCATGCACTACATCCACATCCTCATACAATTATCTGCACCCAGAAAGCGGGAGAGAAGGCGGGAGAGAAGGGCCCCTTGGGGTTTCCCATTGTCGTATTGAGATTTTCTTTGGGACTTACTCTAAGAAACCCCCACTGCCCACCCAAGACATGAATTCTGTTTCTGTAAAGTTCTCTGTGCCAAGAACACCCCAATATGTATAAATACAAATATACAGAGAAGGGATGTTCTGGGCACACAATAAGCTATACCCTCATACTGTACTGTCTAAGGGAATCAATATGGCACCTCCTCCTCCCATATGTATAAATACAAATATACAGAGAAGGAATGTTCTGGGCACACAATAAGCTATACCCTCATACTGTACTGTCTAAGGGAATCAATATGGCACCTCCTCCTCCCATATGTATAAATACAAATATACAGAGAAGGAATGTTCTGGGCACACAATAAGCTATACCCTCATACTGTACTGTCTAAGGGAATCAATATGGCACCTCCCTCCTCCCATATGTATAAATACAAATATACAGAGAAGGAATGTTCTGGGCACACAATAAGCTATACCCTCATACTGTACTGTCTAAGGGAATCAATATGGCACCTCCTCCTCCCATTTGTATAAATACAAATATACAGAGAAGGAATGTTCTGGGCACACAATAAGCTATACCCTCATACTGTACTGTCTAAGGGAATCAATATGGCACCTCCTCCTCCCATATGTATAAATACAAATATACAGAGAAGGAATGTTCTGGGCACACAATAAGCTATACCCTCATACTGTACTGTCTAAGGGAATCAATATGGCACCTCCTCCTCCCATATGTATAAATACAAATATACAGAGAAGGAATGTTCTGGGCACACAATAAGCTATACCCTCATACTGTACTGTCTAAGGGAATCAATATGGCACCTCCCTCCTCCCATATGTATAAATACAAATATACAGAGAAGGAATGTTCTGGGCACACAATAAGCTATACCCTCATACTGTTCTGTCTAAGGGAATCAATATGGCACCTCCTCCTCCCATATGTATAAATACAAATATACAGAGAAGGAATGTTCTGGGCACACAATAAGCTATACCCTCATACTGTACTGTCTAAGGGAATCAATATGGCACCTCCCTCCTCCCATATGTATAAATACAAATATACAGAGAAGGAATGTTCTGGGCACACAATAAGCTATACCCTCATACTGTACTGTCTAAGGGAATCAATATGGCACCTCCTCCTCCCATATGTATAAATACAAATATACAGAGAAGGAATGTTCTGGGCACACAATAAGCTATACCCTCATACTGTACTGTCTAAGGGAATCAATATGGCACCTCCTCCTCCCATATGTATAAATACAAATATACAGAGAAGGAATGTTCTGGGCACACAATAAGCTATACCCTCATACTGTACTGTCTAAGGGAATCAATATGGCACCTCCTCCTCCCATATGTATAAATACAAATATACAGAGAAGGAATGTTCTGGGCACACAATAAGCTATACCCTCATACTGTGCTGTCTAAGGGAATCAATATGGCACTTCCTCCCATATGTATAAATACAAATATACAGAGAAGGAATGTTCTGGGCACACAATAAGCTATACCCTCATACTGTACTGTTTAAGGGAATCAATATGGCACCTCCCTCCTCCCATATGTATAAATACAAATATACAGAGAAGGAATGTTCTGGGGAAAAACACAACAGGGCAGCTCCTACTAATTCGTATGAATAAAAATACCCCAGCATAAAAGATGAAACCTTCATATAATAATAACTGATATATATATTCCTTTATGAGGTGACTTACCTTTCTCACTACATTCATGACAGCAGGTTTGTCCCGTTTGGACTCCCCAAAGGACTGAACATTAAAGGAGCAGATTCGGAGCCCCAGAGAGTGGGGGACAAAGAGTGCACACAAGAGGAGGAGGCGCCACATGATTGTGAGCTCTTAGGGACACAGTGGCACTTTCCCTGCTCCTCACCTGCTCCCCAATGCAGGGCGACAGCTCCCAGCTCTATTTATATCCCCCCGTGAGAATAACAACAGGAATTACTGGTTCCCACCGATTTCACTTCTCTTTAGAAACAATTATTTTAACTTTTTTGCAGGGAAGTGGTTTGTATGTGGCTTCCTATCTCAGTACTGGGAAAACACACAGACATCCTACTCAAACAAGTAACTGCTGAATGGTTAAAGGGGAACTCCACCCGAACACTGATATTGTCCAATAAAAGGAAATCTAATTCTAATTCAACTTCCCAATATCCATTCATTCCTCATTCTCACTGGGTTTATAGTTCTGTGTAACTGTCATTGTGTCTGTCCCCTTCTCTGCACTGCTGCTTCTGACTCCTGATACAACTTCCCAATATCCATTCATTCCTCATTCTCACTGGGTTTATAGTTCTGTGTAACTGTCATTGTGTCTGTCCCTTTCTCTGCACTGCTGCCTCTGACTCCTGATACAACTTCCCAATATCCATTCATTCCTCATTCTCACTGGGTTTATAGTTCTGTGTAACTGTCATTGTGTCTGTCCCTTTCTCTTCTCTGCACTGCTGCTTCTGACTCCTGATACAACTTCCCAATATCCATTCATTCCTCATTCTCACTGGGTTTATAGTTCTGTGTAACTGTCATTGTGTCTGTCCCTTTCTCTGCACTGCTGCCTCTGACTCCTGATACAACTTCCCAATATCCATTCATTCCTCATTCTCACTGGGTTTATAGTTCTGTGTAACTGTCATTGTGTCTGTCCCTTTCTCTTCTCTGCACTGCTGCCTCTGACTCCTGATACAACTTCCCAATATCCATTCATTCCTCATTCTCACTGGGTGTATAGTTCTGTGTAACTGTCATTGTGTCTGTCCCTTTCTCTGCACTGCTGCCTCTGACTCCTGATACAACTTCCCAATATCCATTCATTCCTCATTCTCACTGGGTTTATAGTTCTGTGTAACTGTCATTGTGTCTGTCCCTTTCTCTGCACTGCTGCCTCTGACTCCTGATACAACTTCCCAATACCCATCATTCCTCATTCTCACTGGGTTTATAGTTCTGTGTAACTGTCATTGTGTCTGTCCCTTTCTCTTCTCTGCACTGCTGCTTCTGACTCCTGATACAACTTCCCAATATCCATTCATTCCTCATTCTCACTGGGTTTATACTTCTGTGTAACTGTCATTGTGTCTGTCCCTTTCTCTTCTCTGCACTGCTGCTTCTGACTCCTGATACAACTTCCCAATATCCATTCATTCCTCATTCTCACTGGGTTTATAGTTCTGTGTAACTGTCATTGTGTCTGTCCCTTTCTCTGCACTGCTGCCTCTGACTCCTGATACAACTTCCCAATATCCATTCATTCCTCATTCTCACTGGGTTTATACTTCTGTGTAACTGTCATTGTGTCTGTCCCTTTCTCTTCTCTGCACTGCTGCTTCTGACTCCTGATACAACTTCCCAATATCCATTCATTCCTCATTCTCACTGGGTTTATAGTTCTGTGTAACTGTCATTGTGTCTGTCCCTTTCTCTGCACTGCTGCCTCTGACTCCTGATACAACTTCCCAATATCCATTCATTCCTCATTCTCACTGGGTTTATAGTTCTGTGTAACTGTCATTGTGTCTGTCCCTTTCTCTGCACTGCTGCCTCTGACTCCTGATACAACTTCCCAATATCCATTCATTCCTCATTCTCACTGGGTTTATAGTTCTGTGTAACTGTCAAGAGTCAGAGGCAGCAGTGCAGAGAAGAGAATGTTTATTGGGAATGGATATTGGAAAGTTGATTAGAAAGATAATAAATGTTGTTTTGGGTTTACATCAGGTGAGGTTCCTAAAGGATTTGGGTCAGTTATCCTGCCCTTACACATGGTATGGTACAATAAGTGACTAACAAAGAGTAGGAACATGCAGTCTGTGAGCTCAGGGCAGTGATGCAGATCAGAGTCAGTCAGAAGTCACGTTGGGTCAGTCAGTCTCACCTTGCCGCACCCCCAGGTGACATCAGACTGGTTCCATGTAATTAGGGCACATATACTATGGGCTGATCCAGTTCTTCTGTGGAACCCATGATGCTAATTAACCCCTCCTTCTCAGATCTGGGTGTGACTAAGATCTAATAGGTGCCAGGGACTCACATGTCACAGTGTAACTGCATCTGTCTGTATATCTGAGTAATTCCCTGTACCCTCCCATTCCTCTTGTCTATCTGTACCCCTGTATATCTGAGTAACTCCCTGTACCCTCCCATTCCTCTTGTCTATCTGTACCCCTGTATATCTGAGTAACTCCCTGTACCCTCCCATTCCTCTTGTCTATCTGTACCCCTGTATATCTGAGTAACTCCCTGTACCCTCCCATTCCTCTTGTCTATCTGTACCCCTGTATATCTGAGTAACTCCCTGTACCCTCCCATTCCTCTTGTCTATCTGTACCCCTGTATATCTGAGTAACTAACTGTACCCTCCCATCCCCCTTGTCTATCTGTACCCCTGTATATCTGAGTAACTCCCTTTATTGACTGCCTATAGCCGGCCAGTAACTAACACAAATATATACTCACACAGTCATATATATATATTAATCACATATAATATATATATATAATACACACATACATACCTCCCAAGTGTCCCTTTACGGAGGGACCGTCCCTCTTTCGAGAGCTCAACCCGCAGTCCCTCATTTGTACTGGAAAGTCCCTATTTTCTCCGCACTGAACACCCAGAAAAAGAAACAAAGTTTCTCACTTAATTGGCTTTTAGCAGAGAGCCCAGAACAGCCACAGGTGCAAATAAGATACTTTTGTAACAATTTTCAGACATAAAAAAAAAGTTTAGATAAGGAGAAACATTTTCAAACTTTCATAACCTGCCAAATTTTGTAAAATGAACATGGTAATTCGGAGGTGTAGCCACAGAAAGGGGCGTGGTCAAAAATGTTGCTGCGCTACATGCGAAAACATTTTTTGTGCCTTTTTTTTACTTCCAAAATGTTGGGAGGTGTGTTATATATATACATTTAACACACACATATAATATATAGTGAATAAAGTACCCCCTCTTGTAAAATATAAGGATATTATTAGTTACCGAGGAGTTTCATGATCATATAAAAGTACGAGGCCGAAGGCCGAGTGTTTTTATACAGGTCATGGAACTCCAAGGTAACTTCTAATATCTTCATATTTTACAACTGGGGGTACTTTATTTATTATAATACACAAGTTTCAGTGAGTCATGTGACAGAAATGACATCAGAACTCACCGTTTATAACCGATGACATCAGAACTCACCGATTATAAGGATATCATTTACAAGATATTCATGGCTTTTGTGTGTTATATAGTGAATAAAGTACCCCCTCTTGTAAAATATAAGGATATTATAAGTTACCGAGGAGTTTCATGACCATATAAAAACACGAGGCCGAAGGCCGAGTTATACAGATCATGGAACTCCGAGGTAGCTTCTAATATCCTCATATTTTGCAACTGGGGGTACTTTATTTATTATAATACACAAGTTTCAGTGAGTCATGTGACAGAAATGACATCACAATTACTATTTATAACTGATGACATCACTAGTCAATATTTATAAGAATATAATTTACAGGATATTCATGGCTTTTGTGTGTTATATAGTGAATAAAGTACCCCCTCTTGTAAAATATAAGGATATTATAAGTTACCGAGGAGTTTCATGACCATATAAAAGTACGAGGCCGAAGGCCGAGTGTTTTTATACAGGTCATGGAACTCCAAGGTAACTTCTAATATCCTCATATTTTACAACTGGGGGTACTTTATTTATTATAATACACAAATTTCAATGAGTCATGTGACAGAAATGACATCAGAACTCACCGTTTATAACTGATGACATCAGAACTCACCGTTTATAAGGATATAATTTAAAGGATATTCATGGCTTTTGTGTATTATATAAATATAACACACACATATATAATACACACATATAACAGACACAGTCACATATATATATGATACACACATATATAATACACACATATAACAGACACAGTCACATATATATATGATACACACACATATATAACACACACATATATAATACACACATATAACAGACACAGTCACATATATATATGATACACACACATATATAACACACACATATATAATACACACATATAACAGACACAGTCACATATATATATGATACACACACATATATAATACACACATATAACAGACAGCGGCACATGCGCAGTCCGGTCAGTGAGTTCATCTCTTCCGCCCTCTAGTGGCCTCGCGCGGTGTTGCGGTGACTCCGTGTCCTTCCTCTATAGACAGTGCGGCAGTTCCGGGTCGGAGCCGTCATTCCCGCATTGTTCTCCCGGGGCCTCTCGCTCATACCGGCCGGAGCCGCAGGTGAACTCCACGTGATTCTTATGTGTCTCGGTACCGGGGGGATGGGGAGTCATTATTGGTGTCCGTGTGTCCTTCCTACTGGGAAACCGAACTGTCAGTCTGTCCGACCGGCGCATCCCGAGGCCCCGAACTGCTCCTCCCCCTCCCACATCTCATTCTCTGTCTGTCTGTCCCTGGCACGTGACACCTCTATACTCATCTCATTATCACTTGACTCAGGAGACTTCCCTGTGTTTAGCGCCAGTGATATATTTGTTGTAGTTCAACTGCTCCTCCTTCTGCCTGTACTTCCCCTTTAATTCCTCCTCAACTGTCCCCCCACTGACTTCTCCCTTTCACTATATCACTGCCCCCACCTGTCCCCCTGTCTGTCTGTCCCTCTGTGTCTCTGTCCATCTGTCTGTCCCTCTGTCTGTCCGTCAGGCTATATCAGTGAATGAGAATGTTGGGGGGAAACAAGAGGTTACACTGTACAATCTTCTCTTTCTCCCTCCCTGCCCCATTTCTGTTATATGATATTATATTATACGAGACATTAAGCCCGTTAAATTAACGGGCGCTAGACGGTCCGTGGGGCACATGCGCAGTAGCGCAATCCCACGGACACAGGGACTGGACGCAGAGACACTTCAACTTTATTATATAGGATTATATTATCTTATATACACTATATACCCTATTCACATACACTATTCACATTAACATAATTCATATTCAGTATGTTGTGGCCAAGTTGTGACCCACACTCAGTTTGTGCCTCTCATTTCGGGGTCGGGGCAGTACTTTGCTTTGATTCTGTTGGGGAAAATGGGATATTTTTCTGTATTTCTCCCTAATTGTCAGACTTAAATGGATCCAACAACAAGTCCTGTCCATGAATGTCCATAGCCCCAGAGACCTGTTGTTGTACTACAACTCCCAGATTCCTAAAAAGAACTCCCTAAATTACAGGAGTGTAGGACTAGTGAGTGTTACTGATCTGTATGTCTCTGCTCCGTATGTATCTGCTGCCTTTCCACTTCCCCCTCTCATTGGTTTCATTGTGTAATACAGACACCAGGGCTCATCTCTATACGCTATACTCTATTCTCTATACTCTATTCTCTATACGCTATACTCTATTCTCTATACTCTATTCTCTATACGCTATACTCTATTCTCTATACGCTATACTCTATTCTCTATACTCTATTCTCTATTCTCTATACTCTATTCTCTATACTCTATTCTCTATACGCTATACTCTATTCTCTATACTCTATTCTCTATACGCTATACTCTATTCTCTATACGCTATACTCTATTCTCTATACTCTATTCTCTATACTCTATTCTCTATACTCTATTCTCTATACTCTATGCTCTATACTCTATTCTCTATACTCTATTCTCTATACTCTATTCTCTATACTCTATTCTCTATACGCTATACTCTATTCTCTATACGCTATACTCTATTCTCTATACTCTATTCTCTATTCTCTATACTCTATTCTCTATACTCTATTCTCTATACGCTATACTCTATTCTCTATACTCTATTCTCTATACGCTATACTCTATTCTCTATACGCTATACTCTATTCTCTATACTCTATTCTCTATACTCTATTCTCTATACTCTATTCTCTATACTCTATGCTCTATACTCTATTCTCTATACTCTATTCTCTATACTCTATTCTCTATAGTAGTGACACAATTGTACTGTCTGGGACACAGATATACAGAGGAGGAATGTTCTGGGCACACACAGCACTGGCCATAGGGAAGCAGTATGGCAGCTCCCAGCTATATATCTATATGATACAGACAGCTCTGGACTGAGATCCAAAATAGACCCTGGTATTTTATATACACAGAGGCCTGAGCAGCCCCCCACCAGCCCAATAATTAGTGATTGTCTATAGCATCTTACAGCAGCCGCATTGGTCACAACATACAGATTGCTGGTCTGGACCCAGATACATATCTATCTATCTATTTATATTATTTATTTATACAGAGAGAAGTGCTGGGGCTGCACCAATGAGAATCTCGCCTCAGCTAGCACTGCCCCGCTAGTTACCAGGGGCGACAAAAATGTGGCTTCTGTAACTTTAAGAGCCAAATTTCCAGTTTTCAAACCGGCTATTCAGCTGTACCAGCAAAGAGAGTGTAATTCTGCTCCCTGGGACAGGACCTCCCCTGTACAAGTGATTGACACAATAGTCTCATATTCATTTCTATTAATTGACTCCTGACAAGTGGTTTGACGTGTCACTAAGTGAAAGGGTTAATGTTGGGGAGGCCCAGGGTGGGGGGCTTGTGAGACTGAGCAAAGGCAGAGTTTATGGGAGAGCAGAGGTTATCGGTTTCATGGCAAACCCTCAGTATTGTGTGGCTGGTGAGGCATGATGGGAGTTGTAGTCCATGGTAAGACATGGGCATGAGAGGATCCCTGACTGTCATTCACCCCCTATAAACGCCTGGCACTCAGGTGCCGCTAGAGGGAAACTGCAGAGCTTCAGCAAAACTGACGACTTTGCACATTTCCACCCCGGCTGGTAATTGGCCGAGGGACAAAGTGGTGACAAATGACAGTTGCATGCGGGTGTCCCTGTTGTCTGGGGGCCAAACTCGCCTCTGCTTTGTACTTGGGGAGTTGGAAGGGCTCATTTACTATTTCAGAGCAAATTTGCCCAAGTAATGAATGAATAGCAACTACTCAGCATCTGCCTTTGGTCTGTGCACTGCAGGTAGAATCATGAAACCTCATTTCTAAATGGTTGCTATGGGTTACTCCTATGGGGCAGTTTGCCATTGTGTCGTCAAAATCTGAAATCTGCCTTTGCCTGGGGTGGCACAGCCTTGTGGCATCTCATTCACTCCCTACACCCCGTTCCCTGCTCATTGGAACCTGCACAGCTGAGACATTTGCTGCCACCCTCTGTTAGACCCCTGCAGCAGGATTAACCTCCATCTCCACTGCTGCTTTCTGTCAGACCCCTGAGGCAGCACTTACCTCCATTACTAGTGCCGCTGCCCCTGTATTCTGTCAGACCCCTGCAGCAGGTTCAGTACATAATAGCGGTGCTTCCACTCTTACTTTCTATCAGACCCCTGCAGCAGGGTGAAGTCCCATCACTGGTGTCAGAGCTTCTGGTTTCTATCAAACCCCTGCAGCAGTATTGACCCCTATCACTAGAGCTATAGCTGCTGCTTTCTATTGGATCCCTGCAGCAGGTTGAAGTCCCATCACTGGTGTCAGAGCTTCTGATTTCTATCAAACCCCTGCAGCAGTATTGACCCCTATCACTAGAGCTATAGCTGCTGCTTTCTATTGGAACCCTGCAGCAGCTTCAGTGCATATCAGTGGTGCCTCTGCTCCTATGTTTTATCAGACCCCTGCAGCAGGTTCAGTGCAGATTAGTGGTGTCCCTGCTCTTTCTATCAGACCCCTGCAGCAGGGTGAAGTCCCATAACTGGTGCCAGAGCTGCTAGTTTCTATCAGACCCCTGCAGCAGGATTAACTCTCTTCTCTTCCTATATAGCAGTGAGTGCAGGAGCAGGATGGATTTAGATGTACTAAACATGTTCCTGGTGGCGGGAGGGACCCTCCTTGTCCCTATTTTGGCTTTCGTGACCTCCTTCCTCTTGTGGCCGGCTGCGCTCATCAAGATTTATTATTGGTAAGGGGCCCTTTAAATTTATATTTAAGGATTTTATTGGGTTGTAAATGGGGGAAATGACTTCCCAGAGACACTGGTCGTAGTTTAGGAACCGACCAATATAAAGGTTGCTGATAATTAGGCATTTCTGCCTCCCAAACAACTTTTACTGAATGTATTGCTCCAACATTAACCCTTAGATCGAATTTCCTTCTGGTATTGTTGGGTGGATATCCATGTTCTTAGCGTGTTCCTTACTTTATGTTCTAGATTTTGCATATAAATCACATGATGTACACTGAATGCATGTCACGTCCCAGATGTGTCTCTGGCAAATTTACTATTACACAATGTATTATTACACGTTGTTGCATGTTCCAGGGGACTCACAGGGTTAATGAGGTCAGCGCATGTAAAGAGATTTACTGCCGCTTTAGGGCCTCATTTATAAACTGGTCAGCTCTGATCTCATGGACGCAGGGGGTAACTACAAAGGGAGCAGACCCTAAGGCTGCAGGGGGGCCTAGGAGGTACAAGGGGCCCCACGAGACCCTAATTAATGAGCAATTTCAATATATATTGGTAAAACAGGGAAATATATTGGTATGTTAGGGCCTTAAAGGAGAACTAAAGCCTAACTAAAGAAGTAGGTAGAAATGTTGTACATGATGTTTTGTGCTTCTGTACCAGCCCAAGGCAACCACAGCCCTTTAGCAGTAAAGATCTGTGTCTCCAAAGATGCCCCAGTAGCTCCCCATCTTCTTTTCTGCTGATTCACTGATTCACATGCTCTGTGCTGCTGTCACTTACTGAGCTTAGGGAGCCACTCACAATATACAGTACACATAGAATAGAAATGTCACAATATAAGGCTGATTAGTAATTAATACAGATAATTACTACATGGCAGCACAGAAACCAGTACAATTAGCATCAGAATTTAATAATCAGCAAACCTGTAGCATCAGCTTATATTACAGCCAGGGAAGCTCATTTTCTGCTGGATAATTAGTGACGAGCCCTAAGCTTAGCTTCTCAACAGCCAATCAGAGCCCACTGAGCATGTGAGTGTCACAGACACTTTCCAAGATGGTGACCCCCTGTGACAAGTTTGAAGTCCTGGATCATTGCTGCTATTGACAAGCTCAAACTTTAGCCTCGTGCAATAAGTTCACTATAGAAAATAGGACATTTTTAGACACATTCATTTTTAGGGTTTAATTTAAAATTAATTTGCTGGGGGGCCCAGGACATAGGGGAACCCTGGAATTAACATTGACCTGCCCCCCCTTGTTGCATCAACATCTGCAGCTGATTTGCATCATGGGAATGGGCACTAATGCTGTTATTGGTGTCACTTGTGTATATTTCCGCATTCTCTATTTCAGGTACTGGCGCCGGGCCCTGGGGATGCAGGTTAAATTTTCCAGCTATGGGAACTATAAATTCTGCTACACGTCCCGCGGGAAGCCGGGAAACAAGGCGTCAGTCCTGATGCTCCACGGATTCTCTGCCCATAAGGACATGTGGCTGTCGGTGGTGAAGGTGGGTCTTTAATTCTTTGCCTTTAATCACTTGCTCCTCATTTTTCCATCCGTTAGCGACTGCTGATTTACCATTGGAACGAGCTGCAGCTCAATGGGAAGGGGATTCTGGGACAGTTTGGGCCCCAGACAGCAGTGCAGTGAATGTAAAGAAAGGGCAACTGATTCGGTGCCTGATCTGGAGTTTATATTTAGAATCCCTGCCATAAAGCAAGACTGGGCAGCCGTTACCAGTGCACTAAATGTAAAGAAAGGGTAACTGATCCTTTTACTGTTGTGATCTGGAGTTTATATCTAGAACCCCTGCCTTAAAGCGAGACTGGGCTGTTATTTCCATCCGTCAGCGATTTCTCATTGAAACAAACTGCGAAGGGGATTCTTAGATAGTTTGGGCCCCAGACAGCAGTGCAGTAAATGTAAAGAAAGGGTAACTGATCCTTTGTCTGTTGTGATCTGGAGTTTATATCTAGAATCCCTGACGTAAAGCGAGACTGGGCTGCTGTTTTAATGCTAGTGAGGAAGCCCAATGAGTTCCCAAAAGTACATGGCTGATAAGGGATCAATACAACATGCCCAATTTGTTAAAGGTGTCCTGGGCCCAGCAGAGATAAAATATACAATTTATATTTAGTTCCCAAATAATTTCTCACTAGAGATCCTGAGACTTCTCTTTCTTACAGTTCCTTCCCAAGAACCTTCACCTGGTGTGTGTGGATATGCCAGGCCACGAGGGCACCACCCGTTCTGCATTAGACGACTACTCCATCTGTGGGCAAGTGAAGAGGATACACCAGGTACCTGTGTGTGTGGGTGCCGGGTCACAGGTCATTAGGGTGCCGGGTCATTAAGGTGCTGGGTCATTAGAGTGCCGGGTCATTAGAGTGCTGGGTCATTAGAGTCCCGGGTCACAGGTCATTAGGGTGCCGGGTCATTAGGGTGCCGGGTCATTAGGGTGCCGGGTCATTATGGTGCCGGGTCATTAGGGTGCCGGGTCATTAGGGTGCCGGGTCATTAGGGTGCCGGGTCATTAGGGTGCCGGGTCATTAGGGTGCCGGGTCATTAGGGTGCCGGGTCATTAGGGTGCCGGGACATTAGGGTGCCGGGTCATTAGAGTGCCGGGTCATTAGGGTGCCGGGTCATTAGGGTGCCGGGTCATTAGGGTGCCGGGTCATTAGGGTGCCGGGTCATTAGGGTGCCGGGTCATTAGGGTGCCGGGTCATTAGGGTGCTGGGTCATTAGAGTGCCGGGTCACAGGTCATTAGGGTGCTGGGTCATTAGAGTGCCGGGTCATTAGGGTGCTGGGTCATTACGGTGCTGGTCATTACGGTGCTGGGTCATTACGGTGCTGGGTCATTACGGTGCTGGGTCATTAGGGTGCCGGGTCATTAGAGTGCTGGGTCATTAGAGTGCTGGGTCATTAGAGTCCCGGGTCACAGGTCATTAGGGTGCCGGGTCATTATGGTGCCGGGTCATTATGGTGCCGGGTCATTAGAGTGCCGGGTCATTAGGGTGCCGGGTCATTAGGGTGCCGGGTCATTAGGGTGCCGGGTCATTAGGGTGCCGGGTCATTAGGGTGGCGGGTCATTAGGGTGGCGGGTCATTAGGGTGGCGGGTCATTAGGGTGCCGGGTCATTAGGGTGCCGGGTCATTAGGGTGCCGGGTCATTAGAGTGCCGGGTCATTAGAGTGCCGGGTCACAGGTCATTAGGGTGCTGGGTCATTAGAGTGCCGGGTCATTAGGGTGCCGGGTCATTAGGGTGCTGGGTCATTACGGTGCTGGGTCATTAGGGTGCCGGGTCATTAGGGTGCCGGGTCATTAGAGTGCCGGGTCACAGGTCATTGGGGTGCCGGGTCATTAGGGTGCTGGGTCATTACAGTGCTGGGTCATTACGGTGCTGGGTCATTACGGTGCTGGGTCATTACGGTGCTGGGTCATTAGGGTGCTGGGTCATTAGGGTGCCGGGTCATTAGGGTGCCGGGTCACGGGTCATTAGAGTGCATGCTGTCTGTTACCAATACTGCAGCATGTTGGTATTTTTCCCTTAGAATAACTTGGCCACTAGGGGCACTATTGCACAGGAGAATATAAATTAAGGATGGGTTTCAGCTTCTGTCCCTGCAAGACTAGGATTCACCAGTGCTGAGCTATTCAGTTTGGGTTCTGATCCATTAGAACATTAGGGTTGTTCACCTTTAAATTAACTGTTAGTATGATGTAGAGAGGAATATTCTGTGACAATTTGCAATTGGTTTTCATTTTTTATTATTTGTGGCTTTTGACTTATTTAACTTTTTATTCAGCAGCTCTCCAGTTTGCAATTTCAATCTGGTTGCTAGTGTGGAAATTCCCCTAGCAACTATGCATTGATTTGAATAAGAGACTGGAATATGAATAGGAGAGGCCGGAATAGAAAGACGAATAATAAAAAGTAGCAATAACAATACATTTGTAGCCTTACAGAGCATTTGTTTTTAGATGGGGTCACTGACCCCCATTTGAAAGCTGAGAAGAATCCAAAGAAAAAGGCAAATAACTAAAAAACTATTAAAAACTATGAAAAAAAAGACCAATTTAAAAGTTGCTTAGATTTGGTCATTCTATAACATACTACAAGTTCATTTAAAGGCAAACCACCCCTTTAAACCACTTTCTCTATAGAAGCAGCATCAGGCAGGTACTTAGTACCACTATTCTCCCGGCTAGGGGTGTGTCTCGCCCCAGACTTGCCGTATCTCGGCCATGGAACGAAGCAGTTTAATTCCCATTAATCTGATGAGCATCTGAGTTGCAATAATCCAAAAGCCGAAATTCCGCGGCTCGGACTTGTGTTTAACACCCAGTGTAATGAAATGAGATTCCCATCACAATCCACATTCACACTCATCCTCCTCCTCTGTGTAAAGAATTAATGGGGACCCAGAAGAGATTGAATTAGTGGCAGTCGCAGTGATGGGACCTGTTCTGCGGAGATTAAACTCTTCCCCCGGCTCCCGCTGCAGAAAATTGTTAAATCACATCTGCTTTATCTTTGGGCTTTATGGGAAGAGAATCAAAAAGCTTTTACCAAGTCGTAATCATTGAGGCTTAATGGGCAACTCAGCCTGACATTATCAGCAGAGCTTACAATCTACATGGAATTTAACCGCTATTTATATTCTGTTACATTAATCTTAATGTATCATAGTGCAGCCAATTGTGTCTCTGTATATTTGTATTTATACATATGGGAGGAGGAGGTGCCATATTGATTCCCTCTTAGACAGTACAGTATGAGGGTATAGCTTATTGTGTGCCCAGAACATTCCTTCTCTGTATATTTGTATTTATACATATGGGAGGAGGAGGTGCCATATTGATTCCCTTAGACAGTACAGTATGAGGGTATAGCTTATTGTGTGCCCAGAACATTCCTTCTCTGTATATTTGTATTTATACATATGGGAGGAGGAGGTGCCATATTGATTCCCTTAGACAGTACAGTATGAGGGTATAGCTTATTGTGTGCCCAGAACATTCCTTCTCTGTATATTTGTATTTATACATATGGGAGGAGGAGGTGCCATATTGATTCCCTTAGACAGTACAGTATGAGGGTATAGCTTATTGTGTGCCCAGAACATTCCTTCTCTGTATATTTGTATTTATACATATGGGAGGAGAGAGGTGCCATATTGATTGCCTTAGACAGTACAGTATGAGGGTATAGCTTATTGTGTGCCCAGAACATTCCTTCTCTGTATATTTGTATTTATACATATGGGAGGAGGAGGTGCCATAATGATTCCCTTAGACAGTACAGTATGAGGGTATAGCTTATTGTGTGCCCAGAACATTCCTTCTCTGTATATTTGTATTTATACATATGGGAGGAGGGAGGTGCCATATTGATTCCCTTAGACAGTACAGTATGAGGGTATAGCTTATTGTGTGCCCAGAACATTCCTCCTCTGTATATTTGTATTTATACATATGGGAGGAGGAGGTGCCATATTGATTCCCTTAGACAGTACAGTACGAGGGTATAACTTATTGTGTGCCCAGAACATTCCTTCTCTGTATATTTGTATTTATACATATGGGAGGAGGTGCCATATTGATTCCCTTAGACAGTACAGTATGAGGGTATAGCTTATTGTGTGCCCAGAACATTCCTTCTCTGTATATTTGTATTTATACATATGGGAGGAGGGAGGTGCCATATTGATTTCCTTAGACAGTACAGTATGAGGGTATAGCTTATTGTGTGCCCAGAACATTCCTTCTCTGTATATTTGTATTTATACATATGGGAGGAGGTGCCATATTGATTCCCTTAGACAGTACAGTATGAGGGTATAGCTTATTGTGTGCCCAGAACATTCCTTCTCTGTATATTTGTATTTATACATATGGGAGGAGGTGCCATATTGATTCCCTTAGACAGTACAGTATGAGGGTATAGCTTATTGTGTGCCCAGAACATTCCTTCTCTGTATATTTGTATTTATACATATGGGAGGAGGAGGTGCCATATTGATTCCCTTAGACAGTACAGTATGAGGGTATAGCTTATTGTGTGCCCAGAACATTCCTTCTCTGTATATTTGTATTTATACATATGGGAGGAGGAGGTGCCATATTGATTCCCTTAGACAGTACAGTATGAGGGTATAGATTATTGTGTGCCCAGAACATTCCTTCTCTGTATATTTGTATTTATACATATGGGAGGAGGAGGTGCCATAATGATTCCCTTAGACAGTACAGTATGAGGGTATAGCTTATTGTGTGCCCAGAACATTCCTTCTCTGTATATTTGTATTTATACATATGGGAGGAGGAGGTGCCATATTGATTCCCTTAGACAGTACAGTATGAGGGTATAGCTTATTGTGTGCCCAGAACATTCCTTCTCTATATATTTGTATTTATACATATGGGAGGAGGAGGTGCCATATTGATTCCCTTAGACAGTACAGTATGAGGGTATATCTTATTGTGTGCCCAGAACATTCCTTCTCTGTATATTTGTATTTATACATATGGGAGGAGGAGTTGCCATATTGATTCCCTTAGACAGTACAGTATGAGGGTATAGATTATTGTGTGCCCAGAACATTCCTTCTCTGTATATTTGTATTTATACATATGGGAGGAGGAGGTGCCATATTGATTCCCTTAGACAGTACAGTATGAGGGTATAGCTTATTGTGTGCCCAGAACATTCCTTCTCTGTATATTTGTATTTATACATATGGGAGGAGGAGGTGCCATATTGATTCCCTTAGACAGTACAGTATGAAGGTATAGCTTATTGTGTGCCCAGAACATTCCTTCTCTGTATATTTGTATTTATACATATGGGAGGAGGAGGTGCCATATTGATTCCCTTAGACAGTACAGTATGAAGGTATAGCTTATTGTGTGCCCAGAACATTCCTTCTCTGTATATTTGTATTTATACATATGGGAGGAGGAGGTGCCATAATGATTCCCTTAGACAGTACAGTATGAGGGTATAGCTTATTGTGTGCCCAGAACATTCCTTCTCTGTATATTTGTATTTATACATATGGGAGGAGGAGGTGCCATATTGATTCCCTTAGACAGTACTACAGTATGAGGGCATAGCTTATTGTGTTTCCAGAACATTCCTTCTCTGTATATTTGTATTTATACATATGGGAGGAGGAGGTGCCATATTGATTCCCTTAGACAGTACAGTATGAGGGTATAGCTTATTGTGTGCCCAGAACATTCCTCCTCTGTATATTTGTATTTATACATATGGGAGGAGGAGGTGCCATATTGATTCCCTTAGACAGTACAGTATGAGGGTATAGCTTATTGTGTGCCCAGAACATTCCTTCTCTGTATATTTGTATTTATACATATGGGAGGAGGTGCCATATTGATTCCCTTAGACAGTACAGTATGAGGGTATAGCTTATTGTGTGCCCAGAACATTCCTTCTCTGTATATTTGTATTTATACATATGGGAGGAGGAGGTGCCATATTGATTCCCTTAGACAGTACAGTATGAGGGTATAGCTTATTGTGTGCCCAGAACATTCCTTCTCTGTATATTTGTATTTATACATATGGGAGGAGGAGGTGCCATATTGATTCCCTTAGACAGTACAGTATGAGGGTATAGCTTATTGTGTGCCCAGAACATTCCTTCTCTGTATATTTGTATTTATACATATGGGAGGAGGAGGTGCCATATTGATTCCCTTAGACAGTACAGTATGAGGGTATAGCTTATTGTGTGCCCAGAACATTCCTTCTCTGTATATTTGTATTTATACATATGGGAGGAGGAGGTGCCATAATGATTCCCTTAGACAGTACAGTATGAGGGTATAGCTTATTGTGTGCCCAGAACATTCCTTCTCTGTATATTTGTATTTATACATATGGGAGGAGGAGGTGCCATATTGATTCCCTTAGACAGTACAGTATGAGGGTATAGCTTATTGTGTGCCCAGAACATTCCTTCTCTATATATTTGTATTTATACATATGGGAGGAGGAGGTGCCATATTGATTCCCTTAGACAGTACAGTATGAGGGTATATCTTATTGTGTGCCCAGAACATTCCTTCTCTGTATATTTGTATTTATACATATGGGAGGAGGAGTTGCCATATTGATTCCCTTAGACAGTACAGTATGAGGGTATAGATTATTGTGTGCCCAGAACATTCCTTCTCTGTATATTTGTATTTATACATATGGGAGGAGGGAGGTGCCATATTGATTCCCTTAGACAGTACAGTATGAAGGTATAGCTTATTGTGTACCCAGAACATTCCTTCTCTGTATATTTGTATTTATACATATGGGAGGAGGAGGTGCCATAATGATTCCCTTAGACAGTACAGTATGAGGGTATAGCTTATTGTGTGCCCAGAACATTCCTTCTCTGTATATTTGTATTTATACATATGGGAGGAGGAGGTGCCATATTGATTCCCTTAGACAGTACAGTATGAGGGTATAGCTTATTGTGTGTCTGGTAAATTTTCAATATTTCAGATTTTTAAAGGGGTGGTTCATCTTTGGGTTAACTTTTAATATGTTATAGAATGTCCAATTTTAAGCAACTTTTCAATTGGTCCCCATTATTTATTTTTTGTAGTTTTTTTAAAATATTTGCCCCTTTTCTTCTTTTTCAGCTTTCAAATAGGGGTCACTGACCCATCTAAAAAACAAATGCTCTGTAAGGCTACACATGTATTGTTATTGTTACTTTTTATTGCTCCTCTGTCTATTCAGGCCTCTCCTATTCACATTCCAGTCTCTTATTCACATCAGTACATAATTGCAAAGTCTCAATTGCGGTTTGTTATGTTGCTCATTGTCCCGTGTGCTGTCACTGCCCCCTAGTGGACTGCCACATACATGTATCTAAGTATCATTTTATGTTCATCCAGTTGTGTAAATAATTGATATGATTTGTCCTACAGTTTGTGGAAAGCATCGGACTGAACAAGAGGACTTTCCATTTGGTCGGCACCTCGATGGGGGGGAATGTGGCAGGTGTTTATGCCGCCCAGCACCCAACTGATATCAGCAGCCTCACCCTCATCTGTCCTGCAGGTAAATCCTTCCTCCAGACAAGCTGCTCTTCTCTGTAAAGGAACAGTCTAATGGGAATCCTGGGAATGGGCATGAAGAAGACTGGGAGCTTAATGTATATAAAGTGTCACATATAGACGCGGCTTGTTACTGCATAATGACATGCGATTGTCTGATATAAGCCAAGGATGTAATATATGGCCCAAAATACAGGGACCTCTGACACCCAACAGCCCTTTGGCAACCCAAGGGGGGATTAAATGAAAGTTGCCCCTCTCTTTGCTGCTATAACTGCCCCGGTGCTTCTGGGAAGGTCCCACTAGATGTTGGAACATTGTTGCTGGGAGTTGTTTCCATTCAGCCACAAGAGTGAGGTTGGGCACTGATGTTGGGGATCAGGCTCACAGTCGGGGTTCCAGTTCATCCCACAGGGGTTCAGTTGGGTTTCCCCCCCCCTTTGCTGCTATAACTGCTCCGGTGCTTCTGGGCAGGTTCCCACTAGATGTTGGAACATTGTTGCTGGGAGTTGTTTCCATTCAGCCACAACAGTGAGGTTGGGCACTGATGTTGGGGGTCAGGCTCATATTTGGGGTTCCAATTCATCCCACAGGAGTTCAGTTGGGTTGCCCCCTCCTCTTGCTGCTATAACTACCCTGGTGCTTCTGGGAAGGTTCCCACTAGATGTTGGAACATTGTTGCTGGGAGTTGCTTCAATTCAGCCACAAGAGTGAGGTTGGGCCCTGATGTTGGGGATCAGACTCACATTCGGGGTTCCAGTTCATCCCACAGGGGTTGAGTCCTGCAGTTAAATGCAACTATTTCCCCGGACCTGGTTGATCCACCTCCGGAGTGATGTCACTTCAGGTTTTCGTGGGTCCCGGGTCAGGCCTAAAAGTAAGACACTGCGGGTTGGTTTCGGGAGCAGGAAGAGGGGGGATTTATAGAGGGTCCGGGTTCAGCTCTTGCCGAGCGGGTCCGGGTTGGGCTTAGGTCTTCCCAACTGGACCCACCCAGGACTCTACCACAGGGGTTCAGTTGGGTTGAGGGGTCTGTGCCGTCAGGTTCTTCCCATCTCAACAAATCCATTCTGTAGGGTCCTGCTCTGTGTATGGGGGACATTATTGTGCTATAATAGGGAAGAGCCCCCCAAACCACAAAGTAGGAAACACAGGAATGTCATTGTGCCCTTTAGTTTAAATGCTTCACTGGAATCAGGGGGCCCAGTGCCGGTGCCTTTACCCCCCTCCAGATGACCCTTGGTATTTTACATGGGGGTGTTAGGTCTGTTTGTCTCTGATCCCCCATAAACCCCCCAGGCTCCCCATGGATAGTTCTTGAGCTGACATTGGAGTAAGATGCTGGGAGTTGTTGGCCAGACCTTGTGCAGAGGAGAACATGACACCTGGAATAAGAGTTTAACTCGTTGCACATGTCTCTCTCCTGGGCCACGACAATTAGGTTTGATGTATCCAACCGAGAGTAAGTTCCTAAAACACCTGAAGGGCCTGGAAAAATCTGGCGACGACCAGAGGATCCTGCTCATCCCGTCCACAGCCGGAGAAATGGAGGACATGCTGAGACTCTGCTCTTTTGTTCGCTTCAAGATCCCCCAGCAGGTAACTTAGCGCTGCTTAGTTCTCTCTCCCCTGTTCTCCGCCTGGAAAAGACGTAAGGAAATATCGGTATCATTTATGTCTCTATAGAAAATCGTCATCTCATGGGCCAACGATCCGTTTACATTGTTTAGGTTTAGTAATAGGGTTTAGTGGGTACAGAAATGTCATTTACTTTCTATTGTCCAACAATGAGAAGCAAATTATGGGTATGGGATCCGTTATATGGAAACCCATTATCCAGAAACCTCTGAATTACAGAAAGGCCATCTCCTATAGACTCCATTTTATCCAAAATATCCAAATTTTTTAAACCAATTTTCTTTTTCTGTGTAATAATAAAACAGTCGCTTGTACTTGATCCCAACTAAGATATAATTAATCCTTATTGGAGGCAAAACCAGCCTATTGGGTTTATTTAATGTTTACATGTTTTTTTAGTGGACTTAAGGCATGAAGATCCAAATTAAGCAAAGATCCATTATCCAGAAAACCCCAGTTCCCAAGGATTTTTAATAACTTGTCCCATACCTGTACAGCCAGCCCCAACTAATTCCTAATAGGGATGCACTCAATCCAGGATTCGGTTCAAGATTCTGCCTTTTTCAGCAGGATTCGGATTCGGCCAAATCCTTCTGCCCGGAATCCGAATTCTAATTTGCATATGCAAATTAGGGGTGGGGAGGGAAATCACGTGACTTTTTGACACAAAACAAGGAGGTAAAAAATGTTTTCCCCTTCCCATCCCTAATTTGCATATACAAAATAGGATTTGGTTCGGTATTCGGCCAAATCTGTTTCGCAAAGGAAGCTGGCAGTGTAAGGGTGCGGAGAACAGCAGAAGAGTTAAACCTGAATTCGCCGAGTGGGATTCCGGGGTCGGCCCAATCCTGCGGGTCCCAATTGGGTATTGAGGGGGACAGTCCAGTGGTTCCTGTTATACAATAAAATGGGGTGCAGATTATTCATCGTTTGGCTCTTTGATAGGGATGCACCGGATCCACTTTTTTGGATTCGGCTGAACCCACGTATCCTTCACGAAGGATTTAGCCGAATAACAAAACCGGATTCTAATTTGCATATGCAAATTAGGGGTGGGAAGGGGATTACATTTTTTACTTCCTTGTTTTCTGACAAAAATTCATGCAATTTCCCTCCCCGCCCCTAATTTGCATATGCAAATTAGGATTCGGTTCGGCCGGGCAGAAGGATTTGGCTGAATCCTGGATTCGGTGCATCCCTACTTTTTCATATTAATTGTTGCACTTCTGGGTTTTGCAATCCTGGGTAATGGCGGAGCTATTCTGCCTTCAAATTTTATTTTATTTGCCCCTTACATTTTTGTTTCTAGGAAATATAATGAAAGTATCATGATTCCCCTCCTCTATGAAACTGTTCCTGTAGCTCCTGCATCAGCTCCCTTAGCCCTCCTGTTGTGCTACAATCCCCTTTTATGGAGCCAGCAGGGGGCGCTGCCCAATGACCAAAGAGATGTGAACTGACTGATCATTTTGGGACATGGTTTGATGTCATTTGTTGAGTTTCAGGTTCGGATTGTACAGAATATCTGCAGCACAAACACAACCCAAACTGCTCATTCTTAAGACTGACTTGAAGTAGAAAATGTCACTATTTAAAGGTCCTATTTCTCAACTTTTTATGATCCGGTTACTTTTACTTGTGTCACATTAGAGGTTCGGATTTTATATATTTAAGTAAATTAAACGTTCGGTGGGTTTGTTTTCTCTGCTTTGACTCGGCTTCCTTATCTCTCCCACTGATACACTGACGTCTGTCACTATTACTGTATTTTGCCTCTAGCTCCCAGAATTTGACAGATTTCTATATAGAATTTGAATTTTCTAATAATTTGGTCTTTATTTTGTACAGTGATGAATCATATCATAATATTCAGGGGTACGTTTAGCAGGGGGATCTTTGGCATAAATGTGACTGAATGTGGCGCCAGTGCATTTTGAGGTCAGTGTTTCAGTAAGTGACTGAGCCATGTCATAAAGGGCAAAATGCAATGTTATAAGTGCAAATAAACCCTTCTGTAAGGTTTGTATTATCCTGCAAAATGAAAGCAAAGACACCTAAAAGGGCATGTAAAGGCAAAAAAATAAAATCCCATTTTTACTTTCTTTAATGAAAAAGAAACCTATCTCCAATATACTTTAATAAAAAAAATGTGTACCGTTTTTATAAGAAACCTGACTGTATGCAGTGAAATTCTCCCTTCATTTAATGCTGTGGATAGGAATTGTCAGACGGTCCCTAACTGCTCTGCAGGGAAACAATCATACTTATGAACAGCAGGGGGAGCCCCCACCTTACTTCCCAGCCATGCAGAACTCAAGCAGCTTTGTTTGTTTCCCTGTAGAGCAGTCGGAGACTGTGTAGAGATTTGTATTGGATTTTATTTTTGCCTTTACATCCCCTTTACTGTCTCCAACTCCAGCTGCAGGGACAAAGATCATGGAGCCAGATTTAAACAGATAAACTGGGATTCTATTTGGAGGATTATTTTGCTGCAGCCACTGGTTCTGCAGAGTTGGAGAAAGTTTGTATTAAACAATACAAAATCTATATAATCCCCATTAGATTACATGACAACACAGGACCCAGTGCAGTCTGTATATTCTGATTATTAATCAGTCTTGTTATTTGACTTGTGCTGTTTTGATCAATTATGACGATCCCTAAGCAGCCCAGACCACACTGAGCATGTGCACAGTCTTGGTCTTGCAAAGATGTTTAACAAAGTTACAAGATGGTGACCCCCTGTGGCCAACTTTGAAAGCATAAATCATTTGTTTGATTAGACTTGTGGTGCAGTAAGTTTATGTTTAGTATACAAAAGACAGCATTTCTAGCCTTATTCTATTTTACACTTTACTTACCCTTTAAATGTATATTATCAGGGTTTATGCAGGTGTGTTGCCCTTTAAAAGCCAAGTGCTGACTGTCAATATTTATTGCTCCTTCCTTCCAGGTCCTGCAGGGGCTCGTTGACGTGCGCATTCCCCATAATGAATTTTACAGACAATGTAAGTTAAGATGAACCACAAGACCATGTATATGTGCTACTACAAATCCCAGAATGCCCTGCCAGTCCATCCTGCCATCTCATTGATGTAACCCTTACTTTCACATTCCATATCCAAAACCAGTCACATAATTAGCCGAGTCCAGGCCCCCTGCAAACCGTGCATCGCCTTCTAGCCTGGGCCACCCATGATTTGTGGGTCACCTGCGACCCCCTCTTACTTTGCAGGCCCCCTTAGAGAGGCTAATTACTCAACTAGAAGTGTTTGGCTGCACTTTCCTCACTCTCTCAGCAAAATCCGTCTCCGGTGCTTCCAGCCAGCAGTGCTGTAAATGTAAATGAGACTTTCAGCTAATGGGCGACTGTTCCTATGAGACGGTTGTTATGAGATTGAGTTTATGTCTAGAATCCCTGCCATAAAGCAAGACAAGGATGCTGGGCTTTTGCATGGACCCCAGAGCCCCTGCACTTCCCCAGACAATTAGAAACCAGTAACAGTTTATTTGTGAGCAGCAAAACTGAACTCACTGGTCCCATATTGGACATTGATTTAAACCAGAACTGGAGACAATTCTTCCCATGAATCCCATTCACCAAAGAGCCGATCTCCCCGGCTGGATGTGACCTGCTTTTTGTCTGCAGAGACGGATAATTAAGTGCAATTTGATTACACAGAGTGATGTATAATGGATAAGAGCTTTAGGCAGAGATTAGCCATAAAGCACAGAAGAATCGCTGCGAGGCATTTATGATGCAATGTTGATTAGTTGTCATTATCCCTGGCAGTGACATCATAAACCCATTGGCATTGACTACGTGTCATTATCCCAGGCAGTGACATCATAAACCCATTGGCATTGACTAAGTGTCATTATCCCTGGCAGTGACATCATAAACCCATTGGCATTGACTACGTGTCATTATCCCTGGCAGTGACATCATAAACCCATTGGCAGGACCTTAAACCCAATGGGGGCAATATAGTAACAGATTGTGCTCCCTGGTTGAAGTCAGGCTTTTGTCAGATGAAGGAAGTGCTTATGAAAAGGGAATTGTAGTCTGTCCTCCGTCTAGATCAAGGCTCCCAATGTTTTTTACCCATGAGCCACAATCAATTATAAAAGGAGTTGGGGAGCAACACAAGCATTAAACAAAGTCCTTGAGGTGCCAAATAAGGGCTGTGATTGGCTATTGGTAACCGCTATGTGGACTGGCTCTGTTTGGCAGTATATCTGGTTTTATACAACTAAAACTTGCCTCCAAGCCTGGAATTGAAAAATAATCGCCTGCTCTGAGGCCACTGGGAGCAACAGCCAAGGGGTTTGGGAGGAACATGTTATTCACGAGTCATTAGTTGGGATTCACTGGTCTAAATGTACTGGGGACACGACTATGAGAGGTTCCTTTTAATTCCCATTATTTTTTCTTTCTCTAGTGTTTATGGCTCTTGTCAATGAGAAGTCGAGACACAGTTTGCAGGAAAACATGAACAAAATTGTGGCTCCCACTCAGATAATCTGGGGCAAACAAGACCAGGTAAGAGTCTCCATCAGACTTGTGCAGGGCTGGGGGGATTTTCAGGGGCAACATCAGGTGGGACTAAAATCATTGGATTATTAGCACTTTGTTTAAAGCAGAGTTGGGATACAGCGCCACCATCTGGAGGAACAAGGGAGGACTAATATTAGGGTGCTGGTGGGTGTGGCTTTGGGCAGATAGGTGAGGTATGAATGCTCTGGCCAGTCCTTAGCTGAATACAGAGCAGCCTGAGTTCAGTAACACTTTATTTACATGGGGCAGGCTGTGGGTGCTATGCGTGTGTCCCTATCCCACACCCAAACTTGTATATCATTAGAGAGTGTAACACCTGGTGCAGGTTGCAAAAAGAACTCCTTAGTACATGCGGTTTGGCCAGGGCTGCATTGTGCACCCCAGTGTTGTGTTCTACCGATGTCATGTTGTGTCACACATAAATGAGGCCTGAGGTCCCACATTATTATTAACATGTATTTTAAGAGTGCCAACATATTGTGCATAATATAACATACAGAGTAACATATATAACAACCAGGTGAGGAAGGCCCTGTGGAAAAGAGCTTACAATCTAAAGGGAAGGGATTGAGACACAAGGTGTGGGAGTGGCAAGATCAGAAATAAGCAGGTAAGAGATGTAACATAAGGTAATACATTTGGTAGCTAAACAGAGGGAGGGGAGGCTTCTCTAAAGAGTTTAAAGAGATGTAAAGCAGAAAGGTTGGGAAAAAGTTGGAGGAATGGAGAGAGGCTGAAATTTCTATCCCTTTGTGACTTGTTGGAGGAAGTGACGAAAAAATGTTTATGAAGCATGAGAGTGCAAAGAGGAGAGTGCAAAGAGCAAAGTGCAGAGAAGAGCGTGCAGAGAAGAGATTGCAAAGAGCAGAGAGGAGAGTGCAGAGAGGAAAGTGCAAAGAGGAGAAATACAGAGTAAACATTTTGAAGTGGGAAGTAACAAACAAATCAGTGTTTCCTTGATATCCCAGCTGGTTCAATGTTGATTGAATGGAATCCAGTTCCTAGAGCCTTGTCCAACTGCCATTTTTACTGCCATTTATAAGCAGTAAAATGTTATCACTAATGTCATCCCCTATGCTGGGCCTGAATTTATATGCAGCTGGTTGAGTAAACCAGAGCCTAATGAACTAATGAATCAATTATCCAGTGATCAAAGAGTGTTACAAACACCAGAACCAGAAGTTTTGGGGCTATAAAAATATCTCTTGCTCAATGAGGAATGGGACACAGATGTGAGATATTTATCAAAATCATCTGAAAGAATGGCAGTACCTTTCTTTTGTTGTAGGTTCTGGATGTATCTGGGGCTGAGGTTTTGGCCGGTTCTATCCGCGGGTGCCAAGTAGAGATTCTGGAGAACTGCGGCCACTCAGTAGTGATGGAAAGGCCCAGGAAAAGCGCCAAACTCATGACGGACTTCTTGTCTTCACTTCAGAGCACAGAGAACAACAAGAAACACGAATAGTATTTTGGGTCCTTCTCTCCCGTCGCGTTGAGTCTCTCAGGGATCCGGCAGAACCACTAGGAATAGAATGTAGTTCCTGGGCCGAGACCCAACAATGACTTTGTTCTGTGCCGCAGATAAGGGCGACCAATGGCACAAGCCTCTGGGACTGGGGATGAAGATACGGACGTCGGCCCAATAATTCTGTATCTCGTTATTTCTCAGTAGGACCCTGTGTCTGGTCCAAACCATGAAAACCCGAATTATGGCCCATAAGACCCATTATAGTCTGCCATGTCTTTAGGCTCTCAGCCTGCTGCATGTAGTTCAACAAGAACTGGCATTTTGGTCCTTTTAGAAATTCTTATTTTTCATTTGGGCTTAGATACCGCGCTACAGGGAATGTTGGCGCTATATCAATGATAGTAAGATGATAACTGGCAGTTACAGGTGAAATAGAGTGAAAAGGTTGAACTTGATGGACGTGTGACTACAATACTGTGTGTAACTTCAGGGAAATGGCCCCCAGCAGCCAATAATAATGTAACCAGTTAAATCAGAGAGCACAGATAGTGGCACACATAGTGTTAATAATTGGGCTGATTGTATGAAACTGACATTTGGGAAGGTCACAAGTCCCCCCCCCTCCCCTGTGTCCCATGGACTGACCCAATCACTGGAGGGTTTGATGGGTTAATGTGAGGAATGTTCTGGCGCCACTAATTAACCCTAACGAGTAACACTAATGAAAGTACTGTAACTGTATTTTGTATAGAGATCACAAAATGCACAAAAATACTGTGACAATGATCTGGGTGAGACTTGACATTCTGGCTCCATGATGCACAGCCGCATGCAGAGCATTTCTACTTCTGATAATAAATTATAAGAACAACTTCGGCTCTTTCTATTGGTCTCCCGGGCGCGTGGGGTGGAGCTCCTCCTGCCCCGGGTTATTTGCAGGATGGGTCTGGGGCAGATTTGCATTTAGGCAATCAGACTAATTAAAGGAGCTCATTCGGCAGAAGGCAAGTGAATGTAATGCAAGACATTTGTTTAATTGTATTGTATTAAACAATACAAAAACTATAAAATCCACATTAGATTACATGACAACACAGGAGCCAGTGCAGTCTGTATATTCTGATTATTAATCAGTCTTGTTGTATCGGCTTCTGGCAGATATTATTTGACTTGTGCTGTTTTGATCATTTATGACGATCCCTAAGCAGCCCAGACCTCACTGAGCATGTGCACAGTCTTGGTCTTGCAAAGATGTATAACAAAGTTACAAGATGGTGACCCCCTGTGGCCAACTTTGAAAGCATAAATCATTTGTTTGATTAGGCTTGTGGTGCAGTAAGTTCATGTTTATGTTTAGTATACAAAATACAGCATTTCTAGCCTTATTCTATTTTACTCTTTACTTTTTACATCTGCACTGAAATCAACCTGCCGTCCTTCTTTTTGCTTTTCGCTACATATTGTTGGTGGAGGCCCTGTGGACAGATCACCTGCATAATAATAATATAAGAGCAGCCATAGGAGTGTGAGTTTAGAGCGGTCTCTATCGTTGGTTTGAGGTGATTTCAGTGTACACTGTATATATATATATAATACACAAAAGCCATGAATATCTTGTAAATTATATCCTTATAAACGGTGAGTTCTGATGTCATCAGTTATAAACGGTGAGTTCTGATGTTATTTCAGTCACATGACGCACTGAAATTTGTGTATTATAATAAATAAAGTACCCCCAGTTGTAAAATATGAGGATATTAGAAGTTATCTCGGAGTTCCATGACCTGTATAAAAACACTCGGCCTTCGGCCTCGTGTTTTTATATGATCATGAAACTCCTCGGTAACTTATAATATCCTTATATTTTACAAGAGGGGGTACTTTATTCACTATATAAATATATTATAATACCTCAACAATTAAGATAAGGTCCTTTTGGTTTATTCCAGGCATTAGATTTGCAGTACCTGTTAAAATCCATCCTTTTTCTGTATTTGGTTTTTAAGAAATGAGAGAAGAAATTATTTTCCTGTAGAACGCCCACCCTCCCTTTATATTTTGTGCAATGCTCTGGGCCAGTTCTTTGCAGCCTCTCAGGCAGGTGGGAATAACCTGTCCATATCCAGAGTGTAAATGTGGCGATAATAGTTGTGCTACAAAGTGACCAATAGCATCTGTGCTGTTCACTACGATTGTACCTCCCCAAGGAAAATCCTCTTGGCTCCATGTTGCCACAGAATGTTTCTAATGTGTGGGGCAATTACTAATAATATGACTTTGGCCTTGTCAGGTAAGTCCCCCCACTGTGACTTTATCATTTCAAGGAATAGTTCAGTGTGAAAAGAAAAACTGGGTAAATAAATAGGCTGTGCAAAATAAAAAATGTTTTTAATACAGTTAGTGAGGCAAAAATGTAATGTATAAAGGCTGGAGTGAACAGATGTCTAATAAAACAGCCAGAATCCAACTTCATGCTTTTCAGCTCTATAACTCTGAGTTAGTCAGTGACTATAAGGGGGGCCACATGGTACATTTCTGTTCAGTGAGTTTGTAATTGATCCTCAGCATTCAGCCCAGATTCAAAAGCAACAGTTATGTCCCATGTGACCTCCCCTCAAGTCTCTGATTGGTTACTGCCTTGTAGCCAGGGTAACCAGTCAGTGTAAACCAAGAGAGCTGAAAAGCAGGAAGTAGTGTCTGACTGACATCAATACATATACATCCAACCACTCCAGCCTTTATACATTACATTTTTGCCTAACTAACTATATTAGAAACATTTTTTATTTTGCACAGTCTATCGATTTACCCAGTTTTTATTTTTACACTGAACAATTCCTTGAATCATGTGCTCAGCCTGGGGGGATCATGTGTAAAGTCTGCAGGTGACACTGCCCCTAGTGGTGACAATAAGAAAACACTGGCAGTTAAATTTGCTTTTATGGGAAGATGTTACAGTGTTCTGATCCGAGTTTCCAGAGTCTATTGCTTCCCCCTCAGGCGCCTCACAAATGTAAACTGAAGGGTGAGATTAGGGGGTACATTCCTATAGGCTAAAGAGGCAACTGGGATTGCTTGTACTTGATCCCAACTAAGATATAATTAATCCTTATTGGAAGCAGAACCAGCCTATTGGCTTTATTTAATGTTTATATGATTTTCTAGTAGACTTAAGGTATGAAGACCCACATTACACAAAGATCAGTTATCCAGAAAACCCAGGTCCCGAGCATTCTGGATAACAGGTCCCATACCTGTATTACAATTACTGCCGGCTTAGAGAACATTGTGTTACCCAAGGTGTATCTGTAATGGAAATGTGTTGTTTTTGAAGTACAACACCCCCAAATCCTGACATCCAGTCCCCATTATAAGTTCACTCCTTGCTATTTGTTTTATGGGGCCCTCATGCCTCAGTGTTGGATGTTTAAAGCAGAAAGGTGAGTTCCACCTGTGGCAGCTGCTTGATGAACTGGGTCAGTCCTAGGGAAATAGCAGTAGAGCTAATTAGGGCCTTATTGGGCCCCTCCGTTTGTAGTTACACCCCTGGTGATGGTCAAATCTGTCCCATTTTGCTTCGTGGAAAAATTTGAAAAAGGCATATTTTCAAATATATTCATTTATTTTCTAGACTTTTTTTTTTTTACTGCACAGGTATTGTAGTTCATTTCTGTGTATTTCCTTTATTTTTAGAAATCAAAAGTGTTATGTATTTCATGTGCAGCCCCAGAAAAATTTTCGAATGTGGCCCCGAGACGCCAAAAGGTTGGACACCCCTGCTGTAAATTATAATTCATAATGTACCCCCTAATTTATAGATATGTGATCACCTCGGAGTTATGCGGCCTCGTGCTTTTATATGGTCACATAACTCCTCTGTGACTTGTAATATCTTTATAAATTACAGTAGGGGGTACATTATCCACTATATAATATATTAGGGATGCACCGTATCCAGGATTCGGTTCGGGATTTGGCCTTTTTCAGCAGGATTTGGCCGAATCCTCCTGCCCAGCCGAACCAAATCCTAATTTGCATAAGCAAATTAAGGGCAGGGAGGGAAATCGCTTGACTTTGTTTTCGGTTCTCGGCCGAATCTTTCGCAACGGATTCGGAGTTTGGCTGAATCCAAAATAGTGGATTCGGTGCATCCCTATAATATATATATGTATATACATATGAAATATGCGTGTGTGTAAGTAAAAGACCAGTGTGGGCTGCTTTGGTTTTTTTGCCAGGGCTGCTTTTTACTCCCAGTCCGGCCCTGTCACTGGGGAGCAATGGGGCAGCATCAAAGGTGCAAGAGGAATAGAATCACAATCACATTTCAGCTTGAATTGTTATGGTCCAGTGTGAAAGACATAGATACACACATACATTATTTCCCTGGGCTGGACTTGCAGGTCTGTCATTCTAAGATTTTGGTTTTCAAAATGTGCTTTTTTTTTTTTTTTCAGCGAAGCATTTTTATGATTTTGTATTAGGGTTGATACCTTTTCAATTGGGGGCGGGGCGAATGACAGGGGCAGGCCAGTGGTGTTGGGGACAGGGTGGATAATGGGGTTCAGGGCTGATGATGTGGCAATTGATTGGCTAATTGCCGTGTCATTAACTTCAATGTCCTGTCTGGATTTCCTAATTTGGAAGTACGGACAGACATCCAAAAACAGGGCTGTTTGGGAGAAATCCGGATAGATGGCAACCCTACACTGTAGGTGCTCTCATCATTTTCCCATTCCTTTTCTGTTTTCAGCCATATTAGCAGTTTTCAGCACTTTTTTACTGCTAGGCAGGGGTCACCTCAACAGCCAGGCCCGAATTTGTGGCGAGACCCCAGGCCTAGGGCAACAAAACGATAGGGACGGCATGCCATCCAGTCTCTTCCCTAAGGAGCACTGGGGACTCAAAGCTCAAATGCTTGAGAACGCGCTTGCTTGCGCTTGTGCGGGGAGGATCCAGGCTGGGTCAGCGCTAGGACCATGAGACGCACAAGAAGCAGCCGGCACTGCGGCCTTGGGGCGCCACCTCGCAAAGTCCGGGCCTGTCCACAGCTCTTTGGGAAGGTCCAGAGTGTCAGCCCCTCGGCACTTTCTATGCACCGCCAGAATTCCTTTAACCCTTGCAGTGCTGACTCTCAGTTGCCCAGGAAAAGCGCCAAACTCATGACGGACTTCTTGTCTTCACTTCAGAGCACAGAGAACAACAAGAAACACGAATAATATTTCTGGTCCTTCTCTCCCGTCGCGTTGAGTCTCTCAGGGATCCGGCAGAACCACTAGGAATAGAATGTAGTTCCTGGGCCGAGACCCAACAATGACTTTGTTCTGTGCCGCAGATAAGGGTGACCAATGGCACAAGCCTCTGGGACTGGGGATGAAGATACGGACGTCGGCCCGATAATTCTGTATCTCGTTATTTCTCAGTAGGACCCTGTGTCTGGTCCAAACCATGAAAACCCGAATTATGGCCCATAAGACCCATTATAGTCTGCCATGTCTTTAGGCTCTCAGCCTGTTGCATGTAGTTCAACAAGAACTGGCATTTTGGTCCTTTTAGAAATTCTTATTTTTCATTTGGGCTTAGATACCGCGCTGCAGGGAATGTTGGCGCTATATCAATGATAGTAAGATGATAACTGGCAGTTAGACAGGTGAAATAGAGTGAAAAGGTTGAACTTGATGGACGTGTGTCTACAATACTGTGTGTAACTTCAGGGAAATGGCCCCCAGCAGCCAATAATAATGTAACCAGTTAAATCAGAGAGCACAGATAGTGGCACACATAGTGTTAATAATTGGGCTGATTGTATGAAACTGACATTTGGGAAGGTCACAAGTCCCCCCCCCTCCCCTGTGTCACATGGACTGACCCAATCACTGGAGGGTTTGATGGGTTAATGTGAGGAATGTTCTGGCGCCACTAATTAACCCTAACGAGTAACACTAATGAAAGTACTGTAACTGTATTTTGTATAGAGATCACAAAATGCACAAAAATACTGTGACAATGATCTGGGTGAGACTTGACATTCTGGCTCCATGATGCACAGCCGCATGCAGAGCATTTCTACTTCTGATAATAAATTATAATAACAACTTCGGCTCTTTCTATTGGTCTCCCGGGCGCGTGGGGTGGAGCTCCTCCTGCCCCGGGTTATTTGCAGGATGGGTCTGGGGCAGATTTGCATTTAGTCAATCAGGCCAATTAAAGGAGCTCAAAGGCTAATTAAAGGAGCTCATTAGGCAGAAGGCAAGTTAATGTAATGCAAGACATTTGTTTAACTGTATTGTATTAAACAATAGAAAAACTATAAAATCCACATTAGATTACATGACAACACAGGAGCCAGTGCAGTCTGTATATTCTGATTATTAATCAGTCTTGCTGTATCGGCTTCTGGCAGATATTATTTGACTTGTGCTGTTTTGATCATTTATGACGATCCCTAAGCAGCACAGACCTCACTGAGCATGTGCACAGTCTTGGTCTTGCAAAGATGTATAACAAAGTTACAAGATGGTGACCCCCTGTGGCCAACTTTGAAAGCATAAATCATTTGTTTGATTAGGCTTGTGGTGCAGTAAGTTCATGTTTATGTTTAGTATACAAAATACAGCATTTCTAGCCTTATTCTATTTTACTCTTTACTTTTTACATCTGCACTGAAATCAACCTCACGTCCTTCTTTTTGCTTTTGGCTACATATTGTTGGTGGAGGCCCTGTGGACAGATCACCTGCATAATAATAATATAAGAGCAGCCATAGGAGTGTGAGTTTAGAGCGGTCTCTATCGTTGGTTTGAGGTGATTTCAGTGTACACTGTATATATATATATATATATATATATATATATATATATATATATATATATTATAATTCCTCAACAATTAAGATAAGGTCCTTTTGGTTTATTCCAGGCATTAGATTTGCAGTACCTGTTAAAATCCATCATTTTTCTGTATTTGGTTTTTAAAAAATGAGAGAAGAAATTATTTTCCTGTAGAACGCCCACCCTCCCTTTATATTTTGTGCAATGCTCTGGGCCAGTTCTTTGCAGCCTCTCAGGCAGGTGGGAATAACCTGTCCATATCCAGAGTGTAAATGTGGCGATAATAGTTGTGCTACAAAGTGACCAATAGCATCTGTGCTGTTCACTACGATTGTACCTCCCCAAGGAAAATCCTCTTGGCTCCATGTTGCCACAGAATGTTTCTAATGTGTGGGGCAATTACTAATAATATGACTTTGGCCTTGTCAGGTAAGTCCCCCCCACTGTGACTTTATCATTTCAAGGAATAGTTCAGTGTGAAAAGAAAAACTGGGTAAATAAATAGGCTGTGCAAAATAAAAAATGTTTTTAATATAGTTAGTGAGGCAAAAATGTAATGTATAAAGGCTGGAGTGAACAGATGTCTAATAAAACAGCCAGAATCCAACTTCATGCTTTTCAGCTCTATAACTCTGAGTTAGTCAGTGACTATAAGGGGGGCCACATGGTACATTTCTGTTCAGTGAGTTTGTAATTGATCCTCAGCATTCAGCTCAGATTCAAAAGCAACAGTTATGTCCCATGTGACCTCCCCTCAAGTCTCTGATTGGTTACTGCCTGGTAACCAGGGTAACCAGTCAGTGTAAACCAAGAGAGCTGAAAAGCAGGAAGTAGTGTCTGACAGACATCAATACATATACATCCAACCACTCCAGCCTTTATACATTACATTTTTGCCTAACTAACTATATTAGATACATTATTTATTTTGCACAGTCTATTTATTTACCCAAGACAAAAAGGAACACCAAGAGCCCCAATAGTGTAATATGTTTTTACAAGGAGTAATGGTAGAGTAAACAAGTTAATACTCACACACCAGGGTTACCAATAGGCAACCACTGTATAGGCAGGTGGGGAGATTATCCTGACCCCACTCAGGAATAAGACGTCGCTCTCTGTAGAAGAAGAAAAAGGGGATGATACCCCTCCACTCGGGGTGGACTCGATATAGTAGTAAGACAAAACAGAGGCGCCAAAAGGATAAAATTAGCTAAAAACACTTAAAAACCCAATGGGTAATTCAGAGGAGGTAATAGTGGACTTACCTCCTCCAATCAGACACCAACGAAGTGGTAATTTTCAGTAATAGTTTATTCACAAAACAGTATTGCAACGCGTTTCACAGGCATTTCCTGGTTCATCAGGCAATATGGAACGACAGTGTCTTTGTATAAACACACCAGGCGCCTCTGTTTTGTCTTACTACTATTTATTTACCCAGTTTTTATTTTTACACTGAACAATTCCTTGAATCATGTGCTCAGTCTGGGGGGATCATGTGTAAAGTCTGCAGGTGACACTGCCCCTAGTGGTGACAATAAGGAAACACTGGCAGTTAAATTTGCTTTTATGGGAAGATGTTACAGTGTTCTGATCCGAGTTTCCAGAGTCTATTGCTTCCCCCTCAGGGGCCTCACAAATGTAAACTGAAGGGTGAGATTAGGGGGTACATTCCTATAGGCTAAAGAGGCAACTGGGATTGCTTGTACTTGATCCCAACGAAGATATAATTAATCCTTATTGGAAGCAAAACCAGCCTATTGGCTTTATTTAATGTTTATATGATTTTCTAGTAGACTTAAGGTATGAAGACCCAAATTACGGAAAGATCAGGCATCCGGAAAACCCCAGGTCCCTAGCATTCTGGATAACAGGTCCCATACCTGTATTACAATTACTGCCTGCTTAGAGAACATTGTGTTACCCAAGGTGTATCTGTAATGGAAATGTGTTGTTTTTGAAGTACAACACCCCCAAATCCTGACATCCAGTCCCCATTATAAGTTCACTCCTTGCTATTTGTTTTATGGGGCCCTCATGCCTCAATGTTGGATGTTTAAAGCAGAAAGGTGAGTTCCACCTGTGGCAGCTGCTTGATGAACTGGGTCAGTCCTAGGGAAATAGCAGTAGAGCTAATTAGGGCCTTATTGGGCCCCTTCGTTTGTATTTACACCCCTGATGATGGTCAAATTTGTCCCATTTTGCTTCGTGGAAAAATTTGCAAAATTTGAAAAAGGCATATTTTCAAATATATTCATTTATTTTCTAGACTTTTTTTTTACTGCACAGGTATTGTAGTTCATTTCTGTGTATTTCCTTTATTTTTAGAAATCAAAAGTGTTATGTATTTCATGTGCGGCCCAAGAAAAATTTTCGAATGTGGCCCCGGGAAGCCAAAAGGTTGGACACCCCTGCTGTAAATTATAATTCATAATGTACCCCCTAATTTATAGATATGTGATCACATTGGAGTTATGCGGCCTCGTGTTTTTATATGGTCACATAACTCCTCTGTGACTTGTGATATCTTTATAAATTACAGTAGGGGGTACATTATCCACTATATAATATATTAGTTATGCACCGTATCCAGGATTCGGAATTCGGCCTTTTTCAGCAGGATTTGGCCGAATCCTTCTGCCCAGCCAAACCTTTGTTTTCCCCTTTCTACCCCTAATTTGCATATGCAAATTAGGATTCGGTTCTCGTCCGAATCTTTCGCGACTGATTCGGGGTTCGGTGCATCCCTATAATATATATATCTATATATACATATGAAATATGCGTGTGTGTAAGTAAAAGACCAGTGTGGGCTGCTTTGGTTTTTTTGCCAGGGCTGCTTTTTACTCCCAGTCCGGCCCTGTCACTGGGGAGCAATGGGGCAGCATCAAAGGTGCAAGAGGAATAGAATCACAATCACATTTGAGCTTGAATTGTTATGGTCCAGTGTGAAAGACATAGATACACACATACATTATTTCCCTGGGCTGGACTTGCAGGTCTGTCATTGTAAGATTTTGGTTTTCAAAATGTGCTTTTTTTTTTTTTTTTGTCAGCGAAGCATTTTTATGATTTTGTATTAGGGTTGATACCTTTTCAATTGGGGGCGGGCGAATGACAGGGGCGGGCCAGTGGTGTTGGGGACAGGGTGGATAATGGGGTTCAGGGCTGATGATGTGGCGATTGATTGGCTAATTGCCGTGTCATTAACTTCAATGTCCTGTCTGGATTTCCTAATTTGGAAGTACGGACAGACCATCCAAAAACAGGGCTGTTTGGGAGAAATCCGGATAGATGGCAACCCTACACTGTAGGTGCTCTCATCATTTTCCCATTCCTTTTCTGTTTTCAGCCATATTAGCAGTTTTCAGCACTTTTATACTGCTAGGCAGGGGTCACCTCAACAGCCAGGCCCGGATTTGTGGCGAGACCCCAGGCCTAGGGCAACAAAATGATAGGGGCGGCATGCCATCCCAGTCTCTTTCCTAAGGAGCACTGGGGACTCAAAGCTCAAATGCTTGAGAATGCGCTTGCTTGCGCTTGTGCGGGGAGGATCCAGGCTGGGTCAGCGCTAGGACCATGAGACGCACAAGAAGCAGCCGGCACTGCGGCCTTGGGGCGCCACCTCGCAAAGTCCGGGCCTGTCCACAGCTCTTTGGGAAGGTCCAGAGTGTCAGCCCCTTGGCACTTTCTATGCACCGCCAGAATTCCTTTAACCCTTGCAGTGCTGACTCTCAGTTGCACCAAAGCCTAATACTAGCAGTCTAAAAATGCAAATATCTCAGAAACGAATAAAAAAGTGATTGAAAAATTGCAAGAGTGATCAGGGAAGCAGCTTGAGTTAGCTTACAACAATTCATTGTTTGGGGTTAATAATAGATTGTCCCCTACCATCACCCCTCCCCAATAAAGTCAGTTATAATAAATCATTAAAATATAATTTGCCTGACATGCCCTGTGGATCGGGAATCGATGAGAGGCCAGAGGAGGGAAAGCCAGGAGTATTTCTGCACTGTGTGGCCTTTGCAAAGCAATAGTCTCTGCTCCAAGCGCCAGACTGAGAATCTGCCAGTCGCTATTTTCCAGCAGCAGCCAAAACGCCCGGTGCTCCATAAGCCTTAGGGTAGGGGCACACTGGGCATTCGGGGAGATTTAGTCACCTGGCGACTAATCGCCTCGTCTTTGCGATGATCAATCTCCACGAACACCTTCCCTCTGTCTTGCGCCGGCTGTAATGAAAAGTTGCTTGCGGCATGGCACACACATCGCTTTGTATTCTGAAGTTGCCCGAAGTTGTCCCTACCCTTAACCTTCCAGTGATTTGCGTGAACAGGACTGTGAGATGCCAAGCAAATTGCAATCTCTTTCTAATACTGAGCCAGGGACTCGTCCAATTGTCATTTGCATTTAAGATTAGGTTTGTATTTTGATCCAGACAGGTGGTAACCCCAATTCCTTTCTCGTGTTGCTATGCTCTGTGTGCCCGGATACAGCTGCCTCTGCATTTGATATTTATCTAACGGTTTTCTAATAATTTTATACATAAGAGCCCCATATAGCCAATATTCACTGTTACCTACACTCACGCCAACACCGACTGCGCTCCAAATAGTGCGGCACTTGGGAAAAGTTCTAGAGTTTTTTGGGGCCCCATTCTACTTTAATGGCCCGTAGGGTTACACCACCGTTAGTCTCAGCAATCACCAGGCATGGGGGGGGGAGTGTTTATAGGGCAGGGGGTTTAGGGGCAAAACACTTTAGGGAGGGGAGCTCAGCAACAAATTCTACATTTTTTACTTGCCCCTAATTCTCTCTCCATATTGTTTGACCTCGTAATGTAAATGGGAAAATAAATTGGTCAGAAAGCTCATATATATCAGCTCCTAGTGTTAAAGTTAATAGCAGACCGATTGCAAAATTACTTTTTTGGGGGGTTCCGTGCTGAACCAAAAGTCAGGTGACTATGAACAGAATTTTGTTGTATTCCTTGTGTTTTGGTTTGATCAGCATCACAGGCCACAATATGGCATTGGGACACAAAGAAAGCCGCCAGTTAGATATTCCTGCCCCAGCTACAGGGGTAAAGAGCCAATCATTAGCTCTATCAGCCACACGTATGTAGGTAGGTGGCTCCCAGGCTGGGCAACTTAAAGAATATAGACCCATCTTAGACCCAAGACACATGGAGTAAAATTTGTAGGTTTCCCCTTTCAAGTGATTCCCGTGTGTCACTGCCTATGGCCTTAAAGGGAAAGTTCACCATTAAACATGATTTTAGATGGTTGTACATTGACTTATTCTAAGTAGCTGTGTATTTTTTATGGTTTCAAATAATTAACCTTCCTACTCTGCCTCTTTATGCCCAGTCACTAATAAAGCTCACTCATTTTATAATTTTATATTTTTAATTGCTTATATTTATAGTCAATGCTTTTGATACTTTTTAATTCTTGGGTGGCAAAAAGGTAGCTAAGAGTCTTCAGACCCTCCTTTGCCACAGGGCTAGAGAAGGTCCCTTTATCCTGATCCAGAAGGTCCATCAGGGCAAGGATCTTCAGAGCCTCCTTTGCCTCAAGCTGAAAGCTTCATCTTTGTGCTAAATCCTCCTCCTCCTTCCTCCTCCTCCTCCTTCCTCCTTCTCCTCTTCATCCTCCTCAGTTCCTCCTTGGTCCAGGATTTGGGTTCTGGAAGTTCTTTCTGGTTCTATCGCTTCACATGAAAAATGCGAGGGGCAAGAATCTGAGGGAAGAAACAATCAGCAATGGATTAAGAAAACTTGTGGCAGAGACAAATGCCATTCTCTTATGTGCTATAATGTAATCTTATTCTACATCTCATCCTCCCCTTTTAGACAACTTACTATTATAACAGTGTCCCTTTAAGGGTAGAACCTTATTGTAAATAGCATGTGTCACTTACCATCAGCTGCAGCTTCAGCCAAATCTCGCTGTTATTTACTGTGGACTCAAGAGGGAACCAGCCCTCCATGGTCATATCCTTGGCAGCCATGAGTGTTGATAGGGAAACAGAGATGTGTCCCAGAACCTTGTTGCGCTGATTTAGAACCTGTGAAAAGAACACGTATAAGTGACCCAGTAAGGAAGGAGACAGAGAAACACAAAACCAGCACACAAGGTGCAAAGCCCCAATCTAGATCTGCAGGAGTAAAGGATCCAATAAGGGAAGGACATTTATACTCACATTTAGTTGCATTCTCTCGCCGCGTGGGTCCTTTATGAGGAATTGTAACCTCTCCTTCCACTCTGGCTCTCCGGAATTTATTTGGGGCCTGGAAAAAGAACAATTAGAGATATTCTAAATGAGAACTGGTTCTGTCTGCTAATTATTATTGGTGATTTAATGCTTTAATCAGTGTTATTGTTTAATCAGGTATTGCCCATTGCCAATCAGCTAACAACAGTATGTCACTGCTTTACTGTCTATGGTGCACTAAGTGATCATTCCAAATAAATGCCCCTACCCCTCACCCCATTATTTATGTGAAAACAAACAAACTTGAGACCAAACCCTTGTGTGGTTGGACACTGTTATGTGCGACTTACCCCCGTCCTCTTGACTGTATCTGTCACTGAAACTTCCACGGTGGCCAGTGGGTTTAATTTGCATTTCTTCGGCTGTTAGAGAAGAACAGATGTGATTAATAAGGTGAATAATACAGGAGAGATTCATATAAGAAGATTTACACTATAATGTGCCCAAGAGAGAGGCATCACTTGTGACTCACCCGTATCACTGGCAGACCCCTGGCTTTTTGGATGACGGTGTAAAGGGCAACTGATGACAACTCCTCACTCTTAGGGGGCCGCGGCCTTTTGTTCAGATTTAACACCTGGAAACCAAACAAAGTAGATGGATTAAAGGGCAAAAGAGCCCAACCTTTCCCCATGCAGTCAGATAAGAAGGAACAGAGACTTTACCTTCTCCAGCTTGTCACGGTCTGAAAAGAGTTTGAGAGTTTCCACCTTGATATGGAGCTCCCCAGACTTCACATTGTCCAACCGGATCCACTGCAGGGGGAGAGAAGCACAAGTTCCATCAGATACAGGGGAAATCACTGAATGATTATTACACTATATCAGCATGGGAGGCGGCTGCATTCACTTACCTTATCAATGAATTTCTTCTTTAGCACATGTGGAACTGCAATTTTACAGCTGGACATTGGGGAAGAGAAAAGGAAAATCAGTATATGTATTTAAAGATGAAATAAAGATAAAATAAATGGAAGCCCAGACCCTGATACAAAGAGAAATACTCACCTGCCCAGTGAATCATCTCTCTGAACATTTTTGTCCAGAACCTCAAATTCAATCTCCTGCCCTGGTAAATCTGAAAATAATATCTGGGGATAAAACATACAATGAGGTGACATTAGATACGGGAATATCTGCTGCATGTGGCACACGTCTATTCACACCTATAAAATACACAAAATAAACTGGGACCACTTTAATCAAGGGTCGAAATTTCAATTCTTCTACTTCGAATTCATAAAGACCAACCGAAATTAAGTCAAAGGTTTTTTTTTTGGCCTAATTAGGTCTGTTTTCATATGAATAGGTCTGTATTCGGGGAATTCAAATCGTACGATCAAATTCAGATCAAAGTTTTCCCCCAAAAAAACTTTCATTTTCAAAGTCCACAAATTGACTCCAAATAGGTTCTAGGAGGTCCCTCATAGGCTAAAACAGTAATTCGGCAGGTTTTAGATGGCAAAAGGTTGAAGTCACATGATAAATTTAGATATTCAAATTTTCCAATTTTTTTCAAATTCAAATTGAATTTGGGCGATTCCCTAGTCGAAGTACACACAAAATAGCTCGAAATTGAAATTTTTTGAATTCAAAAATTCACCTCAACCTTTGATAAATCTTCCCTTAAATGTGGGTTTATTTGGATGTAAATCCTGGGGGGGATGCGGTACCTCAAATGTCTGGTTCCACTGCGGGTTGAGGTTCTTAGATATGACCCTGGTTTTCCCAACTGTGCCTCCTCCGCGCACAACTACAAAAGGGTCTGATTTCTTGGAGAAGAAGTCGTTTGCAACGAGATTTCTTGCTTCTAATACATGAATCCGAAGTGCGTTCTGCAAGTAAAACAAAATGTCAGACTATAGAATATAAACTCAGTGGGAACAGTCACTTCCCATAGACTTTGAATGCAACTCTCCCCCCACATCTCTGTACACAGGGTCGGACTGGCCCGGTGGGACACTGGAAAAACCCGGTGGGTCCCAGCCCTCATGGGCCCCTGCTGGACCAGACCCCCTCTCCCGATCTCCTGCGCAGCTCTTTTTGTGCATACGTGCGGCGCAGCTCCTTTTGTGCATGTGTGTGGAGCAGCTCCTTTTGTGCATCTATGGTGCAGCTCCTTTTGCGCATGTGCGGCGTAGTGGTAGGGGTCCGGAGGGGGCCCTGGACAATCCGACCAGTCTGTACAGGGAAACAGAGGGGGACAGGAGCCCACAGTCGTGAAAGAGAAATACTGGTCTTACCCAGGGATCCGCGAAGGGCAGATTTTTCATGTCAAAGTTGGCTGCCAGGGGCTGAGTGAAAAATTTTGGCGCAACCATTGAAGTTGGCAATTGATCCACAATCATTCTTTCTGTCATGGTGCTGCAGGAGGCAGAGAGAGAAGGGCATTAATAAGTGAATCATTGTACAATGGGAGGAAATATAAGAGGAGGGATAAAGGACAATGATTTTGGGACTAAAGACTAAAGTGTGGGAAAGGACGGCAGAGAATCACTAGTATATAAATATATATAAATCTAGTCACTTACTGAAGACCGGGGAATATTAAGCAGGTTGGTGAGTCCTGTCCACTGTAGATGTAACACCTGCAAAAAAAAAGGAAGATCGATGGTGTAAGGGTTAATAAGAAAATAGAATATCTCGGAGATACTAATTGTATTTATAGAGAAATATATATATTTATAGCTGCACGAAGCAACTCCTTATAATACGGACTCACCGGCCGCCGAGGGAAGTAAATGTTCACGGCTTCAGTAAAGGGCACGTCTGGTATCAGCGGAGCCAGAATTATTCGTAATGTTCCCTCCAGCTGTCAGAGGAGAAATGACATTGATTATATGTTCAAGGGCAACACATGGGCACATGTAGAAGGTCAGTATGAGGGTCACTTACCTTCACAGACTTCACTCCGGCCATGATAGTCTTAGATATTCCAACATTAACCATCACCGCTGCGTTGAGACTGTAAATGAGGAGCAAACGGTCAGTGAGTGGGAAGGAAGATTAAAGAGAGGCTTATACACAGGTTGGGAAGGAGACAATATTGACCTGATTTTGAGATCCAGGAGAATCTGCTTCTTCTCTGGATCAGACTGAACTCTCATGTGAGTCACCTGTGGAGCCTGTGGAACAGTCACACAATGGGTTACAATGGGTCTGATGGGAAATCACTGAGCAACATGAGAGACAATTAAATACACGGGACACTTACCTTATTGCCAAAATCAATATCAAAGAAGTGAAAATTGGTTAAATATTTAAATCGGGATCTGATCAGCGGCTGAATTCTCCATCTTAGAAATTTCTCCAGATATTTTGTTATGTACGGCCACGAATTGTTCACTAACTGCCGGGATGAAAGAACAGAAGTGGCTCACGTTAGTGTAAGGCAAGAATTCAGCAGCTCACTCCTACTCACACTCACTGACACACCACTCACTCACTGACACACACACACTCACACTCACTGACACACTCACTGACACATCACTGACAACCACTGACACACACACTGACACACACACTCACACTGAGCACACTCACTGATACTCAATGACACTCACACTGACACGACACAAAGACACTGACATATACACAGACACACATCACACACTCACTGACACACAGAGCACACACACGGACACACACACACTCATGCTGACACACACTCACTGACACACACACTGACCCACACAGTGAGATACACAGACACACTCACTGACACACACCACTGACACACACACTGACAGACATACACACTGACACACACAGACACACACTCACTGATACACACACTCACTGACACACACACAGACACACATGTAGATCCAGTTAAAGAGTGCGGTATATCACTTACCACTTGCAGGTACCGGAGTCTCTCAAACTCTCGGTCAGTGACCTGCAAACGAGAGGCACAAGCAAATTAGGTTTCTAATAAAATAATGTAAAGAATCACATGTGACCCTCATTTCTAAATAAAGTGATGAATTAAAGGGAAACTCCACCTAAAATAGTTTTTGCATCATTAGAGAAAATGTCATTCTGAGGAAGATCCCAATTTACAGTCACTAAAAATCTTCATTGGGTTCAAAGTTTCATGTAAAAGTCTGTTTGTCCCTTTCTGATCTCTGGCTCTCACTTGGGGGTACCGAACATTTGGCTCAACAAGTGCTAAACCACTTTACTTCTCCTTTAACACATTGCAACATTATATTTGTAAAGAAGAACGTTCATAAACAGTTGAGTTTTTGTAAAGTGAGAGGAGGAGGGAGAAGTAACCAAGTCTATGGCATTTTACTGGATACAACCAGGGCTGGCCTGATGAGCTCACAATTCCCAGTTAAATATATATATATATACACACACATGTACATGACAAGGCCCAGTATATTTGCTATTTATACTCTCTACCAAAGGAACTTTATCAACATTTGGCTTCTCTAAAACCCAACTGACCAGAAATCTCAACCCAACGGCCACACCAATATGTCTGCTCTTAAATCAAAGCTTTTGGGACGGCAGCTTCTCAAAATGATAAATTGAATAAATGAGAATCTGCAGTTGTAAAATGGAATGAATTCCATTGCTAATGCCTGTATTGTGTTATCAGTAATGGGGTGAGACTTACCTTGTTGTGGGGCCTTTTGCCTGTTCCTTGGCTTTGTCCTGACACTTTATTGCTGATGGCTCAGTACTTGGCTTCCAGCATCTGTACAAGATCCACATCACTATTCCTATAATTATATAAAAAAAGCTGACGTCCAAAACTCCAGCAGAGAAGCCTAATAATAGGGGTAATGATCCATTTTGTATATGAAAAATTATTTAAAAATATATTTTGATCGGTCATTTTAAAAAAATTGAGTTAAAAGAACAAGGAATAAAGAGCAAGCTCCTTCCTCCTCGAACTCCTAACTCAGAATGACTGCAAACACCTGACAGCTGTTAAAGCCTGTTTTCATCATTATTGACCTCACAATGGTGTTGCCATGGTTACAGAGTCAGCAGATCAAATTACCCATTGTTAGGTCATCCCAAGCGATGATGTCATAATGGATGCTGTTCTCACAGGAGCACAATGCAAAACAACTGATGACATCATAATGCCTCCTGCAAACTCAAACTGATGACATCATAATGCCTCTGGAAACTCAATAGCAGCATATATTATCTGTAATATGATTTTGCCCTGATCTGAGGAATTTTTTTTTTTTTTTTTTTAAATCTCAAAAATGCAAATAAAATAAATTCAGCAACTAAAAACCTGGTGGAATGTCTATATAAGTCAATGAACGTTTATTTTCAATATTCCCACTATTTTATAGTTCAAACATTTGAGATTTTTTTTTTAAATGAACGTAATAATGAAAGTTACACAGAATATATGAATATAGTTGCACAAGGGGTGACAATTACTCAGGTCCCATCACAATGACATACTGACTCATTTCAGTTGCCGTGGAAAACAATCTCCACCGAACAACTTCTTTCTGTCTTGCGCCGGCTGTAATGAAAAGTCGCCTGCGGCATGGCACACGCATCGCTTTTGTATTCCGAAGTCGCCCGAAGTCGCCCCTACCCTTAACCTTCCAGTGATTTGCGTGAACAGGACTGTGAGATGCCAAGCAAATCGCAATCTCTTTCTAATACTGAGCCAGGGACTCGTCCAATTGTCATTTGCATTTAAGATTAGGTTAGTATTTTGATCCAGACAGGTGGTAACCCCAATTCTTTTCTCGTGTTGCTATACTCTGTGTGCCCGGATACAGCTGCCTCTGCATTTGATATTTATCTAACGGTTTTCTAATAATTTTATATACAAAGAGCCCCATATAGCCAATATTCACTGTTACCTACACTCACGCCAACACCGACTGTGCCCAAGCACAAATAGTGCAGCACTTGGGAAAAGTTCTAGAGTTTTTTTAATTGGGGCCCCATTCTACTTTAATGGCCCGTAGGGTTACACCACCATTAGTCTCAGCAATCACCAGGCATGGGGGGGGGAGTGTTTATAGGGCAGGGGGTTTAGTGGCAAAACACTTTAGGGAGGGGAGCTCAGCAACAAATTCTACATTTTTTACTTGCCTCTAATTCTCTCTGGTCTGAAAGCCCATATATATCAGCTCTTAGTGTTAAAGTTAAAAGCAGACCCACTGCAAAATTACTTTTTCGGGGTTTCGTGCTGAACCGAAAGTCAGGTGACTATGAACAGAATTTTGTTCTATTCCTTTGTGTTTTGGTTTATCAGCATCACAAGCCACAATATGGCATTGGGACACAAAGAAAGCTGCCAGTTAGATATTCCTGCCCCAGCTACAGGGTAAAGAGCCAATCATTAGCTCTATCAGCCACACGTGTGTAGGTAGGTGGCTCCCAGACTGGGCAACTTAAAGAATATAGACCCATCTTAGACCCAAGACACATGGAGTAAAATGTGTAGGTTTCCCCTTTTAAGTGATTCCCGTGTGTCACTGCCTATGGCCTTAAAGGGAAAGTTCACCATTAAACATGATTTTAGAAGGTTGTACATTGACTTATTCTAAGTAGCTGTGTATTTTTTATGGTTTCAAATAATTAACCTTCCTACTCTTGCCTTTATGCCCAGTCACTAATAAAGCTCACTCATTTTATAATTTTATTTTTTTTATTGCTTATATTTATAGTCAATGCCTCTACTTTTTAATTCTGGGTGGCAAAAAGGTAGCTAAGAGTCTTCGGACCCTCCTTTGCCACAGGGCTAAGGAAGGTCCCTTTATCCTGATCCAGAAGGTCATCAGGGCAAGGATCTTCAGAGCCTCCTTTGCCTCAAGCTGAAAGCTTCACAATCTTTGTGCTTAAATTCCTCGCTCCTGCCTCCTCCTCCT